>NW_010409763.1:16144-24383 GCF_000710305.1 Buceros rhinoceros silvestris
TGGGGGGAGAGGAGGGAGTGGTTTCTTTGGGCTATAAATTCAAATCCATGCCTTAGCTAGCCTTGTGTTAGAAGACTCATCTACTGACCAGGAAGTTCATAGCACTGTTGCAGTCAATCACAGTGGTGCCTGATTGTTTGGTAGAAATAATTACCTTTACTACTGCTTTTTTGTTGTTGTTGTGTTGTTTTGTTTTGTTTTCCTTTTGTTAATTGTTATCTGATGCAAGTGCCTTGGAAATGCTTGGGTGTAAAGACAGTCTTTTTTAAGATTAATCACTCTTTGCCCTTTGAATTACATGTTGACATGCTCAGAGGCTACATCTGTGAAACCTCCAGTGAGTCCTCCAGGAGAAATCAAAGACGCAACATCTGGAGTTTCTCACATTTTTATGAAAGAAGGGAGCAAAAAAGGGAAAAACAAGCAGCACTTTGTATCAAATGGCCTTAAGGGTTTTCTGTATATATAATTTAGAAGGAAATAATGTACAGGTCCAAGGACTCTTTTAAGTATCCTCTTCAGGACCAAAATAATGAGATATTTGGAGTGGTCATTTCAGATAGGAAGTGGTTTGAAAAACACAAGATGCTTGCTCATGTTTTACCGTAAAATGAAGTATGTTTTATTGTCACTGAATGTCACCCAAAGAATGCGGAGAATAGCATGGAGAATAAAGTAAAGCAGCATTTCTTGCTGTTATCCCGAGTATTCAGGTAGTGAAACAGTCACAACTTGGGGAATTATTCAGTGCATTTTCAAAGGCAGCTTTCAAAAGACATTTTTCCATTAAAACTATCAGTTTTGTAATACAGTCATGATTTCAAAACATAGCAATGCAATGTTCTGGCTCGAATCAAAGATGAATTACATATTTCATGTTTATTTATTCTCAAGCCTTAACACTAAAGCTGATTGCAGGGCTTTTTTTTTAGAATTTCAATGTCATAAGAAAGGAAACCGCAGTAATGATGCTGAAAGGAAAACAGCAGGTGAGGCGCCTAAGGAAGAGTAGTTTTCTTCAGTCTCCCAGTGAAAACTGGAATTCTTTCCAACAGTCAGCTTTTGTTTCAGCTGACTGGTCTAAATTTCTGATCTGGATGTAGAAAATATACCACAATATTCTTTGATTTATATTATGAGGAAAGACAGTCTTCACGATCCTTACAGTCAGTATGGATCAATCCATGAGTCCTCTTGGCAAATAAAAGGCAATAACTTTTTCTTACACTCCATATACATATAGGCAAATTAATCATCATTTATATAAAACTTCCATGTCTAGTACATCACCATAATCTAATACAATGATTTTTTAAAAGTGGGCGTTATCCTGATGCAATCATCACGACCTCCTTCTCAGATGGGAACACCTAATCTTTCTACCCTCCTTATATTTGCAACTAGACAAATGATTTTTTTTTCATAAAACATTTCTCTTTCTCTCTCTCTCTCTCTCTGTTTTTTTTCATGTCATTGAGAAAATATTCTACAAAAATTGTGGACACCATTTATTTAAAAGGAATCTTAACCCCAGGAAGAATAAACAGTAGGTTGTGCGATGAAATTGCCATACATTTCTAAAACGTAGATGGTAACTAGCCTCTCAGTTCAAGAGGTGAGATATCTATTTTCCAGAAGCAGCTGCTATCCCATCAGTAGCAAATTTCTAGTTCATTCCCCCAGCAATCAATTTTAGATAACATAACGACCTACCTCCAAGGTCCAGCCTCTGGGACATGGGTAGCAAGGAGGCAAATCTGACATATCATTTAGGTATTAATGTGGTAGATTGCCAAAGCTATTTCTTTGGTCAAGTGAGAAGCTTCTATATAGACAACTTAAAGCTCAAACGGGGAGACAGCCAGGCAGACTGATATTTTAAACCTCAGGAAAAAAGCAATATCTACAAACTTCCAGTGTGATCTTGGGGGTCTTTTGAAATCTGTGAGAACACATTGGCTTGCATCAGTGGATTTGGATCAGACCCTAATTACAGAGTATGTTTCAAATCTTTTCAGACTCAATAATGTATCATGGGAAGGTCCACGAGCGATTTTTATGTTCAAGCACTTTCCAGTAGGCAAAGACCATCGGTGATGTTAGTTCAAATGGGTGCAGCACTGTGCATTGGCTCTCTCGGAGCAGGGAAGTACAAACGTTACAGCTCTGTGACAGCTCTGAGCAATCACAGTCCTAAATTCCAGATTTTGAGAGCTGGCAAGTCGAAGTCCTAGTGATAAAATTACAGGTTGTCCTCTTGCCTGTGGCTTAATAACTGAGATTGTTCTTTTACAGGGGTAGAAAAAAAGGACCTTCCGGATAAAGAGTGTGAGCAGGACTCTGTCCCAATTAGAGCACATTTCAGTAGCCTGTGAAATCAACCTTCCCTGTCCTCCCTGCTGTTACAGTTTTGCTAGGAAATGAACAGTGAATACACTTATTCTGAAGTGGATCTTTGTATTACCCAGAGCTGAACATTTTTCTCATTTATTTTTTAAACCTCAAACATGTTCTTTCTTCTCAGAGGCATTTGCTTTTTCATTAGCATATAGAAAGTATCCTGTGATATTTAAAACAAACATCCATTTGAAGCTTTTACATGGTATTATTGCTACTCCACTAAAACATTTTTTAATTTTAATTACGCTTCACCACTGGTCCCAGCCTGCAGTGCTTCTTATCTAGTGGCTGTAGAGCCATGAGAGGGAATTAATATTTTAAAAAGAAGCTGGAAAAAGAGGAGTAAATTCTTATGCAGTTGAAGCAGTTATGTGGCCAGGGTTAAAAACTGCATGTCTTTGTAATGTTGCTCATTTTGGTTTGAAAAACAAGGAATGTTTCAGTATCTTCAGAGGAGAATCCCCTCTCCAGCTTGCATAAACAAGTAGACTTACAGCATGTGAACAATTACAATCGCATTATCTTGCAAGTGTACTTACCTTTGATCTGAGAGAGCTTGTATAGGGACTTGCTCACTAGGAGGGTATGATAAATTTCTAATGAGGAATTCAAGCAGGCATCTTACAGACTCAAGGTGCTTGTGGGAATGCTCATTTTTAAAGCAGACTGGGACAGCAAATATTATAGATCTATTCAGAGAGAAACTTGCTGCTCCACTGAAAGAATTTAAAAAGAAGGACAAGTAAAATTCAACTTTTATTAATGATAAAGAGTCTCAAAGGTCATTATATATTGAATTGGATATCGTTTGAATACTCCCCTGGCCAGAAGCAATGAGGTGGAAATGTTTCTAACAGTAGTTTAAAGTTTTAGTATAGAAAGGTTTTGAAAAGCAGCCAACAAAGAGGAAAGTTGAGGGATTTTTAAGGAAAATTGTGAGCAAGAAAAGAACCACACCTAAACTCCACTGAATAACAGTAACATTTCAGTATTAACTTTAAGATTAATTAGTTCAGGGGTGAGTGTGCAATACTAAACTGAAATGACTCCACAGTTCAGGTATTGAGTTAAGTGGGTCTACCTGAAGAATACAGTTCAGTCCCTTATTTGAGAGGTATCCATGCTTTCAGAGAAGATAAATTAATTCCTGAAACACTGTGTAGCTAAAGCAAAGTGATTGCTCTGAAAAAATATCACAAGCGTTGATGGTTGCTTGACACTTATTGGTCTGTTTAAATAATCAATGGAGGAGCGACTGATTGGAAAGATAATGTGTCACATGTGGTGTGAATACAAAATTTTTTGTTTCCTCATTTGAATATAGTAGAGGGTTTCTCTGAAGATGAGCTTTAGCGAGCTGTAGTTCTGTGTTCGTCCTTGCCTGAGAAGTGCCACAAGTTTCTTTTATTTTTTGAGGGTATATGTTTCTTTTTGGGGACTGGAAAAAGTGCAAACAGAATGACCTGTTTACATCAGAACTGAATAATCTTTTACTGTTCAGAGGAATCCTGTGGCTATCAAAACACCAACATTTTTATGATGTTGAGAGATGTCTGTGAATGATGGGCAATCCACAGTACTGTTGCTATGCGCTTGATATGTTTCTGTCTCTGAACTACAATTATATCTTGCTGATTCCATTGCAACTAAATTTTTTATAAATGAAGAAAATGTGCCTTGCAGAAAATAACAAACTAGTTTTTGATACGGTGGCCAGCATGTAATAAAACCAGTTAGGAAACTATAACTGGTTTACTGAAGACTGTAGACTGGACATGTACTTAATTTAAAAAATATTATGAAATAAAATGACAAAGTGAAATATCATCATGCACTTGGTCAGTGTGGGAACACCTGGTATGTACTGTGTAACCTAAATGCCCTTATTGTAAATGCAGAGGAGGCAGCTTACTTGTAAGGGTGGGGCTGTACAATGACAGCTTCTGACTTTGCGTTTCTTCTTTTTGGGATGCATATAAACAGTGGTTCAGGACAGACACTGCTAATACTGCTGTCTATTATTAATATGAGGATAATTGATCTTAAAGTTAATACTGAAATGTTACTGTTATTCAGTGGAGTTCAGGTGTGCAATTACTTTAGCTTCTGTGCTTAAAAAAAGTAACATGAAAATGCTAAGATGTGGTCGGTCATCACATTTATATACCATATACTTCTATCATGCAGAGTTGACATACCCAAGTTAGCTTTGAAAGGGTTTTCCTTGTAAATTACCTGTAGAGAGCTCTGCATTACCTGATGCTCTGCTCAGCGTGTTTCAGAGCATGTTGTTGTGTTCCAAAGCCCCTTTGTCTTCTTTGTCCACAAACAAAACCCATATGAACACTTTCCATATAACCCAGTATGAGCAGAGCTCAAGCTTCAGTTAATCACAGCTCTTAACCTTCGCTTTCTTTCTTTCAAGCAAGCTCAATGTGTTTCCTCTCTAAGCAGCTTCCAGTTGCAAGTGGACTTTGCAGGCGATTTTTCATACCTAGATGACAGGTGCCAGGCTATAGTAATCCCAATATTATCTCTTCTAAAGGCGAGGAAAAGAGTTGCTCCATGGATGTAATATTCTGTCACTTGTTTTGAGCACCTCAAGCTTTCTTGAGCAATTAGTTCAGAGGGATATTTAATGATGTTTCCATGTGATTTCTTCTTATATGATTTAGATTATTTCCCCCCCCCGTATTTGTAGAGATTGGTGGCAATGTGCAGGTGTGAGAGAGCATGTTGTATTTCCAAAAGGCAGTCTGGGAAGTTAATGAGAGCAACCACTTCCAATTTTCCAGTCGCCTCCAGCAGATTTACATGTGAATGTAATGAGAAGGAATGACAACTTGGTCATGGAGCCACTTGGGCAGAGACAGTTTTAGAAGCAGATAAAATTTAGGTTTTCCTTGGCATTGGGAGATGAAGAGAAAATAGCTCATTAGAGATGTAAATCTAAAAATAGTCAGATGAGACAGAGAAAAAGATTAGTTGTGCTTTCAGAACCCAATCAAATGAAGCTGGGCATTGGGGTCATGCCTAAGACTGAATATAAAATAAGTGAGTTTTTGGAACAGTTTATAAGGGCAAATATGGCTTCTGCAATCAAGAAGACAACCTGACCGAAAGGACTTCCATTTGGGACCTCAGCTTTTGTTACATTAACGTAAAAAAAAAAAAAAAACCAAAAAACTAGTCTTGAGTTCTGGTCTAAAATTCCAGCTTAATTGTGGTAACCCAGATTGTAACTAAACTTGAGGTTTTTTGTGGGTGAAAGAGGGCTAAGAGTGGTTAAGTTGTTCATGTTCATACAGCCCTTTTCTCTAAAAATCTTTATAGCTCTATCAATCAGTATCACTACACCCACAACATTGCTGAATAATTGCTGAAACATTTTTTGGCTGGAATACATTTTGTAAAGATTCACTTTAAGCCCATCAAACTATTATTATGGCTGCAGAGAGGTTTTAAATATTCCTTTCTTTTAATTGGGCTAATTTTTTAAAATAGTTTTAATTAGCCTCATTCCTCAAGGCAAACCAAGCTTTGCTGATGCATTCAGATCTGTGACTAAGAACGTCTAGTAAGCTGAGGAAAAAAATCTGCAAGCTAAAATGCATGCATTAGCATTCTCTTTTTTTTTCTTTTTATTTCTTGTCCTTATTTACTGATGATTGGTTTTAACGCAGAAAATATTCTATTGAGCCATACATATTTTGAGCAGGCTCAGAAACAATCCTTTAAAAAAGTTAATTCCATTTATGACTTTTTAGGCTCATACATTCACATGTTGGCTACATCTAATGGTCTCAGTCAAGTGAGAAGAAATACAATTCTGGCCCACCCAGCACAGGTTTTGGTCCCCACTGTTGGGTCCCTGCTTTGTCCAGGCCATAAACCTGCTCTTCAGTCTGCCTCGGCTTTGGCCTGCAGTGGTTCTTGACAGGTCTAAATTTTAGGGGTTGCTCAGGTGGACTCGGGCCCTTCTTACTCGTGCAGCCTTCACTGCTGGTCATCGTACAGCCCTGCGTCCTGATGGCGTTGCTAGATTACGGTCTCTTGGTGTGATTTGAAAAAGTCCTTAAAAAAACCGATGGCTTGAAAACCATGGAGGAAGTTTGGTTTACAGGCATCATTATTTATAGCTTATATATGCTCTGTTATTAATTTCTCTGCTTTACTATTTGAATATTGATCCAAAAAATGCTTCTTCAGTGATATAGTCCAACTGATTAGTCCTTATCTAAAACTTGGCAGCCGCTGCAGCACTTCCTGCTTCCAGCACTTGAAACAGAATGAAAACTGATTTTTCACTCCTTTTTGTATGTACAGCTATACATACATGTACTGTAAATCTCTATGTAAGGTACATAAATGGTGATGGTTAGTTGAGGATTAAAAGAGTCTTTGCCTTTTTCTTCATTCTAGGTTCTTCACTAGACTGTTATTAGTAGACTTACACAAATCAGCAAAGCTGGAACTGTTTGCTTGGTTTAGGAACAGGATGAGAAAAAAAAGTATTTTCATAGCAAAGTGTAAAATAAATAATGTAAAAAACCTAATGTATACTGTTAAAAAATTAACAGCAGAAGCTAAACCACCACATATGAATTTTTGTTTCCAAGAAGAAAATTTTGTTGGTCTGTTTAATTTCCAGTAAAAGCTGCTTTGGTGGTTGATTGGCACATTGACAACAGATTCTGGTGTGGTTGGGAGGCTGAGCATTTTTGATAACATATTTGGCTGGAAAACAGCTGATGAGGTTTTTTGGACAAGTTAACTTGAGTTAGCCATTGTGATTTTACAGTTTTTAATAAACAGTAATCTATTTGTTTTTTAAGTTGTTTTGTTTGTTTGTTTGTTCATTTTAAAGCAGTTATCCTGGTCATAGTCAACAATATTCTGCTTTCTTTTGGTATCAACTGTTTTGGGCCTGAGAGCTTTCTGTGAAAGCATGTCCCCATGATCTGAAAATCTTTCCTTCTGTTCTCTGTCCTGTTCTCTCTCTCTGATGCATGTATGTATGTACACACACTTATGTATGTCTACCACACATGTACAAAATCTAACAAAAATACACTAATGGAGTTCTTGGCTCTGGAGACTGCTGAGATTTAGAAGGAGTTAAAGTATAAAGCAGTGTTGCAAAACTTCCATGGAAATTTACCATCCAAGGCACAATTATTGCTCATAACCCTTGCCACAGTGATGATGAGGAGGATATATAATCTAGAAGAGGAAATGGTGAGAAAGCATGAGCCAAATGACATATTTTTTTAATGAGACAAATGCAGATTGAAATAGTTATGGAATAATGGATATAACTGGTATAAATAAAGTTCCTGAAGATTTTGGCTTCTGTTAAAACAAAGAAGGTCCAAGCCTGTGGAAGGCATATGCCTTACATATAACATGTTAAATGTAGACAATTGATACTTTCCAAACACAGACTGCCAAGTGCACAAAGAGCAATGTTTAGTCAGAGTTCATTCTAAGGTCAAACACTCAGCACAACCATCAATCTGGACAACCTCTCAGTAACCTCCACATACTTCCAGACAAGATCTGGGACCCTTTGTGTCCTGATTAGAGCATGCAACAGTTAATTTGCTTTAAATGGGAAATTGAACAGTCATGTAAAGTGTTATATGAGGGTCATAAAATGATTCTTGAGGTGCATTGGTGGGGACTGCTTGGGATTCCTACTCCACATCTGGCTACAGCAGAGAGAAACAGGAACAGAGTGGTAGGAGAAAATAATTGCAAACCCTCCATGATGAAGAATCGTGAGAGAAAAAGTCTTGACTGAGTGCTAAAATGGCAGATCCATAAGCCGGTTAATTTT
>NW_010409763.1:24480-26561 GCF_000710305.1 Buceros rhinoceros silvestris
CTTTCCATCCCACTGTCAGGAGGCTGGGCAGATCTTGTGTTCTTCTTGCACTGCTGCATGCTGGAGGTGGCAGGAGCATTGCATGATGATTCTGGCAGAAAATAGCTAGAGAAAGAAAAAGAAAGAAAGAAGAGCTGTGAAAAAGCAGCTGAATGTGACCTACATGCTAGCACTAGAAACAGAGTGGTAGTCCCAGTGGTAAAGAAAAAAACCCGCTTGGGTTTTTGAAGCTGCAGGTTGCAGAAGCGTTGATGTTCAGGCTTCGTAGAGCAGTCAGAGTTGACTGAGGAAGGAGGGCAAGAAGGACAGGAGAGGCAGAAGGCCAGTGGAGAACATGAGTAGCCTGACAGCATGAGTGACATGGCGTTTGAGTTCAGATGAGGTAGAGGAGAGGACTTTCATCCTGGTCTCTAAAATAAAGACAACTGTTACTGAAGATGACATCCTTGTATGAGTACAGTTATCATCTTTCTGCTTCTGTTCATTACTTCACTTCTGCCTATCACCAACAAGACTAATAATGTTTTAATAATAATTTTCTAGCTCTTTCCTTTCCTGGTCAGTGAAGTTATTCAGATGATTCTAGACAAGTGGAATATATCTCTTATCATTCAAAAACCAAACAAATCAAGAGGATAAATCCAATTTTAGATAGAAAAGAATAGATTCAAATCCAGGTTGCTTTACTTCAGCAAGAAGAGATTTAAAACTGTTGAAATATTAACCTCAAAAATCATGATTTATGAATGATAATGGGAACACTGCCAAGACAAGTGGTCTGAAAACTCACTAGTGTTACAAAATCCTGGTATAGACAAACCTGATGAGATAAAAGAAAACTAGAAAAGGAAAAATAAAGTACTAATATGTGGAAGAAAACAGTTTTAATCTGTTTTATTATCAAATAACAGCAAAGGCCTGATTCCCATGCCATTAAAAAGGACAGTGGAATAGAAGCAGAAGTAAGATGATATAAAAAAAAATCAAATGTTGATAGTAGGTGATAAGCAAGCCTATGAAGATGTGGTGAAGTGATTCCAGGAAGCACACAGAAGATGGCAAGTTCAGAATTTAAAGGTCTCTTACCTACATGTTGGGTTTTCTTGGGAGATGTCACTGCAGTTAGATTCCCGTGAAAACAAAATTTTCTGGTTTGATTACTCTCCTTCTTGCAGATGATGGAAATGTGAAGCAGAGCAGCAAAAGTAGAAACAAAACAATGTAAGTGATTTAAAAAAACTAAACATAATTTGCCTTTTTATACTGAGCAATTACCATTCATTTTTACTGTATTCAAATCAGTTCTTGCAGTACTATGAAATTTTTAGCTACTCATCCATGTGGCATTTTGGTATCATCCATATAGTCAGTTCTAACACCCTTTTGAGTAAAATATAACAACTTCTGAAGCTTACCAGTAAAACCGCATTGAATATTCCCAGGTATGAACAATGTAGTGTGACCTGAACAGGACATCATTATGACAAGTGGCAGGTATGCTCAGTCTGGAAAGAAAACTGTGATACTTATGACTTTTGTGACCTACAGGTTTCTAGCAGGTTACTGTAGACATGACGCTGTGTCAGATTTTAATTGCAGTGTAATTAAGGAAAATTTCTGCAGAACTCTTAAGTTGAGCCCAGATTACAGTACTGGAAAGGATCTCCTTGTCACAGTTTGAAAAAGGGGGGCTGTTTCCCACCGAAAGGAACGCGACGAAATAGTGTGTCAGCTGGCAAAACCAGCCAAACCACACACAGAAAACTTTTGATGCTTGTTTACAGCTTATCAGCACGTTAACGAGCTCATTAAGGCTTTAGTCAGGCAAAGGAAATGATAACACACAGACTACATATATGAGAGATAGAAGCAGAAAAGTTTAATAGTGCAGACACCCTCGAAGTAAAATCATTTTCAAAGTTAAACCGGACTGGAAAAGGGAGAGAAAGAGATAAAGGGAGAATAGATAAAAGTGTACAGTTACATATAAAATCTCCCGATCGAAACGATCCCCGCTTATGAACAAACTCCGCTCCACGATGGCTCACCACCCCGGGGGGTGGGGGGGAGGAAGAGTCCAG
>NW_010409764.1:0-2103 GCF_000710305.1 Buceros rhinoceros silvestris
TCTTCGTCCGCGAAGCCAAGCCATGATAACAGAGCATCTATATAAGAGTACACCTTTTTATGAGATAATACATTCCAGTCAATGGATTCTTCTGGGTGAATAATTTAAACTGAAAAGCTTAGGGAAGCAAGCCTTCCTTCTGCAAAGTATCGCTAGAAAGCAGTCTGTATCCTCAGGAAACATGAATCGACATGGTACTGCAGAAGTCCATGAGGTAATATACCATCTGAGAATCTGTCTTGTAGTCTTTAAGTGCTGTTAATGTCATATATAAAGAAAAGCTTTGGAATGTATCTCTGCCACTTATTAAACAATGCAGAAGAAGCAGTAAACAAGGAAGTACCGATACTATGAGATCATCACAGGTCTTGAGCACCAGGAGGCATGAATTTCAGCCAAAGGAGTTCAGAGTTTTGTGGCAGACACCGGATGGATATACCCATCCATTACCCATCCATTCCATTCCAGATGGAATCATCTGGCAAGTAGGGCTGAAAAGTTTAGGCAGGTCCTCACTGGAAAGTAGAGCAAAGGAACTCCTCATTTAACTAAGCTCTTCTGCTTCTACAAGGATTCAGGGACTGTATAAAATTCTAACATCCCAAGAACCTTAAGGTTTGAGAATTTGCTTAGCCTGAGCCAATTCTAAAATCCAATGTGGCTATATTGCTACAGTGGCTTCATTTTTTTATGAAGCTGATCTTAATCCAAGACACTCCCTGGAAACCTGACTTCCAGTGGAGTAAGAAAACAAGGGTAAAACACCTATTTGTTGTTAATTTAGTAACGGCCTTTGGATCACAGCCTGGTATGATTCTGTCTTTCTGGTTCTCCCTACAGACTTCAGTAAACAATGGAGTTAAAAGTCATTTTTCAAGTGTCTCTCATCTCACCCTTTTGAATGTAGTTCTGGTGTAAAACCTAAATCTTTCTTTCTGAGATTTTTGTCAGGTGGGACATAAGCCAGACACCAGGCTTTCAAGTCTTTAACTGAAGAATGAAGAATCCTTGGGAAAATTTTTCTGTAGCATAGTAACAAAACTTGCCCCATAGTTTTCTTTCTTCATTTTCCTTTGACAAATAATAAACTCCTGAAATATTTTCATTGCCTGATACTGTTTGCATGCACAAGCAGAATGAGGTCTAAGTACTAGTTTGATTTCAACATCAACCCATTTTCTTCTGCTGAGGAATGAATCTTCCTCACATCTGTGACAGAAACACAGTCTCACTATTTGTGAGACTAACTGATCCATGGAAGCATCATATGCAATTTGTTTATCTGTTCTTCCTCTCCTGTCATTCGTTTGGGTCACTTTTCAGAGAACATTACCTATTTGTATTTTGTATCATGCAGTTATGCCAAAAGTGGCATCACCTATCATCAGAAATGTTTCATATTCTCATTCGTAAGCATTAGTATTGTTCCAGTTTTCAGAATCGGGTTCCATAACATTCAAAGATGTTCTTGATTCAAAGTGCTTACTTATTCTTTTTCCTGCTACAATAAAACTTATTTAATAAATGTGTTTAGATGATAGAACTGAAATGTTGATCGGTAAATATTTTCTGATTTCTTCTTGGCATTCAGAATGCAGTTGTGAATTAATTTTTTCCAGAAAATAATGCAAAGAAAAGTTTTACGTGCAGGATTGTTGGACTTTCTATCCAGGGCTAAGCCTATTCAAAGATCTAGTTAGACAGAAACTTTCTAAAGACTAGGACTATTTTGAGAGGAAGAATTTATTCCACAAATTTCATGTCTCCTTTCTTAATGCAGAGTCTGCACAAGCAGCTGGCTTGTTTTCTTATTCTTTTAATAATACAGGTACTTTTATGTCTCTAATTTGCTATAGAAATGGTGACATTTGAATTGTGTTCTTTAGGTATCACTTGTCAGATAAATCTCAGAATCACAAAATGGTAGGGGTTGAAAGGGACCTCTGGGAAGCATCTAGTCCACCCTCCCTGCTAAAGCAGGTTCACCTAGAGCAGGCTGCACAGGAACACATCCAGGTGGGTTTTGAAAGTATCTAGAGAAGGAGACTCCGCAACCTCTGTGGGCAGCCTGATCCAGTGCTCTGTCACCCTCCAAGGTAAAGA
>NW_010409765.1:0-2403 GCF_000710305.1 Buceros rhinoceros silvestris
CCCCCCACCCCCGAATCTGTGGAATTAACCAATTTTCCCCTTTTTCACTCTGTGTTGCTCCTAATGGGAGTGTTAGCACCTGGGGAGGAGGAATCTGATTCACTGTTTACTACCATTATATGCACTCAAAATAAATTAAAGAATTAGAAGGAGGGCCTTCTCTTGCCTTCTGTTCAGTGCTTGACCTTGAGTTAGAAAAGGTAGCATGAGATTTTCAAAAGCACTTGGCCTTGACCTAGTTCTCCTCTAATTAAATTATTCCTAAAACTCCCACTCAGTAAGAGGTCTTTTAGGCCATCACTGCAGACTTCAAAATTAGTTCTGTTGCTTATTTATGCTTCAATTCCTCCCCTCTGCATAATGGATGTAACAATTACCTCTCTGTAGGAGTTCTACAAATCTTCATTAGTGTTGGATGGAACTAACTACAGAAATGGAAAATGGTGTGTGCTTCTACTACACTTACATTTGCTGCGCATCTGCCCGCATGGTATTTTGCTGTCCAGCTCACAGAAGGAATTCTCCAGATTATAGAATTTCATTAAGATATCAACTTAAGAATAGAAAATATGGCTTATATGAAGTGATTATTAATTAAATAATAACTGCAGTTAACTACGGTTTTTCTCTGGAAATTCAGTTACAATCCAATACAACAGCATTACAATTATAATACAGCAGCAAAGTACCCACCGATGTTAGGTTTAGATGTGTCCGGTTCGTGTGTATCGCAGTGAAGCCTAAGAACATACTGGACTGTATTAGTAAGACCACAGCCATCAGGAAGAGGAACGCGATTACTCCTGTCTATTCACTGTAGCACTTGTAAGACCGCATCTAAAGTTCTATGTCCAATTTTGTGCACCCCTGTACAAACAAGACAGTAATTAATTGAAATGAGAATGGCAGAGGGCCGTCAAGATCATGGAAAGGCTGGTGCACATGACATGAAGACAGTTGTAGAGAAACAAGTTTGTCCAGCCTGAAGAAGAGCAAGCAAATTGCTTTTTTCAACTATTTAGTTGGTGTTTATAGAGAAAATGGAGCCGAATTCTCCTTGGAGGTACACAGCCTCCAGTGCTAGGGGCAATGGGCACAAACTGCAGATGCTTAAAATTCAAATCAAGTAGTAGGACATAGCCAATTACTATAAGAGTGATGAAACACTGGGATGGGTTGCCCAGAGAGGCTGTGGGATCTCCATCCTAGATATAAAATTTGGTTTGGCAAAGTGTTGAGCTGCCTCATGATTTCAAAATAGGATTCTACTTTGTGATTGGCTCTACTTTGAGTGGGGAGTTGGACCGCACAGATTTCCAGAGTTCCAATTCAACCTAAACTATGCCATGACTCTCTGATTCTGTCTCAGAAAATATGGTTTACCTTTAACAGAAATTACTGGAACATTCTTTTCAGCATTTTCTCCTTTCATCTTTTATAAACCTTAATATTTTTGTGTCTATTTCTATTGGAGCACAGTGGCAATAGCACTGTGCCATATGGAATACACTTATAACTCTAATGTTGCTGCTTTCATTTTTGACTATCAATGGCATAAAATTATTTCCCACTATTTTATTCTGTTTCCCAGCAATGTATTTCTTTTCTTAAAACCCCCTTAATATTATCATTTGAAATGCTAGAATAGTCACACTGGGACTAAGGGAAAAAACCCCAAATACCCCAATCCTTTAATTTCAGAAAGCGAAGCCTCTAAGGAAATTAAGAGGACATTTTAGGATGAAAAGATTTTGGTATTCATAATGGTGGCTCTTGCTTTACCCTTTGCAGACACATACTATTATCTAGAGTCCTATCTTCTTGATACATTCACAAAAAAATCCAAAGTAGAAGGAATTTATTTACTGTAAGTATTGTAGACTCTATATTACATTTGCTCTACAAAACCTATGCTACCAAAGGAAAAATAAAAATTGGAAATTTTCCTGAGGTGATTTCTGTTTGATATGTGCTTTTCATGGCTTAAATGGCTTCCATTTTGGGACACGTGGATAGAACCACTCACAAATGTGGTTCTAGTCAGCCTCTATTTTGCTGCCTCCTTCTGCACACTTAGTCTTGCTTTTTCCCTCAATCACACCTCCATTTTTTCTCAACTTCCAGGGATAAATCAGAGGGGTGTGACAGAAAAAAAAAAAAAAAGGCAATTCTGGAAGAGAACCTTTTTTCTTTATTTTGTTTCTGCTTCAAAGTAGAGACTCATAGGATGCTTTGGGTTGCAAGGAACATTTAAAAGTCATCTAGTCCAACCACCCTGCAATGAGCAGGGACATCTTTAATTAGATCAGGTTACTCTGAGCAATCTGTGCCAGTGTTTCACCACCCTCATTGTAAAAAATTTCTTACTTACATCTACTCTAAATCTCTCCTCTTTTAGTTTAA
>NW_010409766.1:0-4401 GCF_000710305.1 Buceros rhinoceros silvestris
GGAGAGGAGAGGAGAGGAGAGGAGAGGAGGTGGAACAGGACTGGTGAAGATGTAGATCAACTGACAGATTGTCATTTGCGTGCTTGCTTTCTCTTTCAATGTCTTTATAATGCTTCCTGTGGAGTTACTAAATTTCAGGTTTGTGGTTTCTTTTTCCAACTACGTGTGCAGAAGCAAACTTCTTAACAGCAACATCAAATAACATAGTTAAATCTTGTTGCTGATGGTTACTGGTTTTGGAATCACCACGTGATGTATTTGGGTGTCCGAGAATGCATCTGTTCTCATGGTTCTGCTTGCAGTTTCCTTATACGGCTTCATACAACCTGAGTATAAGGAGCTTTTGGTGCCCAATTATGAGTGATGCAGACTGCCTAGTTTAAAGCATCGCTTTTTCCTGGTAGTTCTTAAAACTCACCCTCACCTCTGTTTGGAGGCCTGGGATTTAAAGTCTTGCTCTCTGGCATTCAAAGCTTAGAAAACTTTGAAAGTGCCTTTAATCTCCTTAGTCCCTGGGCAAACACCCCTCTTAATAATTTGCCATATACAGATGACACCACTTCTTCCTGGCAAACCTTTTATTTTTAAAAATATGATTACAGTTGTTGGGAGGATAAGGAGGGAAGACAAAGGGTTTCTTAAATACATTTGACTCATGCCATCTGGACCAGACTCCTCCAGTCCCAACTAGTTGCTGAAGCCCACTGTGGTTTCACCTGGAATATGGCATTTAGCTACTCTAATCTGGCAATTCGATGCATGATCAAAATGCTACCTGTTGTTAAAGTAAGAAATTTTCTTACCAAACAGTGAGTGTCTGAAGATGATGAGATTTTATTAGGATGAGTTGATAGCTAATGGAATGGTTTGAGGATGGCAGTTTTTGCCTTGTAAAAACTAAATGGGATTAAATTCCATGATAAATAAGATGTGATCTTTTGTTTGTCTGTGTGTACTGCTGTGCCCAGAACTGTCCCTACAAAATATCTAAATTTCACGTTAAGGACTTCAATAAAATGGAAAATATTCCGCTACTATATGTGTATGCAAGAGCAAAACATATACATATATATCTGTATCTATCTATAGATATCTATATACATAATAGGTATCTATATAGATCTATATAGATGCCTATATATATGTATAGTTAAAAATATACCATATGAGTATCTTGACTTTTTCATGCATGATTTTATTTCAAAATATATATAAATAGGAAATAGTAAATAGGAAAAAAACATTAACAGTGAGGTTCAGAGGTGAGCAATAGCTTCTGTGCAAGAACTTTCACAGCCAGAATTACTCTGCTTGGCATAGAGATGATAATGGAAGGGGAGATATGTAAGTGATGATGACCTATGAAAGCATGAAGGGAGTCGAAAATGGTCTTAAGAATGATTGCCCGTGCATTAAGTGAAGGGGAAGATTCCCAATGAAATTATCAGACATCAGGTACAAAAGAAGCAAAAAGACACTGTGAAATACATAGTGAATATATTTCACTACAATCCTTTGCCATTAAAAGCATATGATAGGAAAAGAAATTGGTCTTAAGGAAGACTTAAGGAAGGTTATCAACTGAAGTGTTTAGCACAATGGTGTCAACACAAACTTTGGCTTAGGACATTCATACAACACAAGCTGCCAGGCCTTGGTGAATATGCCAGGGGAATGATCCGTATCTGCCTTGTTTTACGTTTGTCTAATCATGTATTAAAATGTTGACTGTCCTGGATCAAATAGTTCTTATGCTTATAAATGTAATGGAGTTAGTATGTCCTGACTAAAGTTTCCCAAATAGTTTTCCTCTAAATATTTTTGCAATATTAAATAGTTTTGAGACTTATTTAAGCTTACTAACTAAATGGTAAATGTCATAAAAGAAAGGTAGTGTATGAACTAAGCAGGTTTTTTTAATGAAAGTCTGCCTGGCAGTATGGTCATTTTTCTACTGAGAGCAGAAAACTGTTGATACTTCAGATAGACGAGAAAGAAACAAAGCAAAAGAAAAATGCAAACCGTGGCAGAACTTTTCAGCTTTTGGTTTTTTATTCCTTATTAAGAAATACAAAAATACCTCCTAGTCATTAGGGGCTGTGTTAGGGGATGCGTCTTAATTCAATCTCAAAATGGCATCTTTGCCAGATAATAGCACAGGGCTGGCAGAAGTTTCTAGGAGGACCTATGGGGAAACCTATGCCCTCTGAAGCAGGAGCTTCAGAAGCTGGGGTGTGCCTGAGAGCAGTAGATGCTGTTGTTTAGAAAAGTGAATCAGCTTTAAAAAGTAATATTCATGGTGAGATTAAAACATCCACATGTAGTTCTCTGGCTCTGTAGCTGTAACTTTCTCCTAATTTAGGTGTCCTGAACATGTAGTCAGCATCTTAGTTCCACTTCTAGGGCTAGAAAATCCTTCAAAATCTGCTAATGGGCACCTGCTGTTAGAACCAGGTTTGACACAGTTTTAATCACTGGCACAACCCTGTGCTTCAATGACTGATAGAGCGATGTGATCAAGGAAATGGGAATATTGTCCAGTTTATTTTGACAATTTTGCTTAACCAACTTCATTCAAACCAAATAAGATGTGAAGACCCAGCTGCGGGAATTCTTCAAATGAACCTTAAAAGACTAACTGAGCGAGATTGTTGTCCAGAGGACAATGAACTGGCCTTCGAATGGGCAAAAACCAAGCCATGGATGTTAATACATTGTGATGGGATAGTGCCTGACCACATTAATGATTTACCTTTATATAAGCTCGCTGTCATAAAACGACGATTCAGTAACGCTCAGTGCTACTCCTGGAATAGTCCTGACATATCCTTCATCTTTGACAGGTTGGAAGCTATGGCAAATAGTATCCTTACCTTTATATTTTCCATGGTGGATAATTAACTGTGCTTCTCAACAGCCTACTATTCTGCAAGAAGATGATATAGGGACTATTGATGATTTGGAGACCCTAATCAACAACGTGTTGTGGGCTGATTGGAATACAGCATCTCCATCATCATGGAATTAGGATTAAAAAGAATAGGCATAACATCGGGTAGACAAACTGTTAAGTTCACAATAATATTAATTGTAATCTTTGGGTTGATATATTGGGTAGCTCATTATAACAAATGTTATTTGACCAGGTTAGTCTGAGGACATTATATTAATCTGTTTTTAAGTAATTTGATATTGACTATAGGTCAACTTTAATTATACTCAAGATGACATAACTCTGATATGTATACCACAAGTAATTCAGCTGGAGTATTTGGAATTCTGTGGAATCAGATTGAATTCAGATGTTTAGAACTTCAGATCACACTTTTTGCCTGTGTGCCTATCAAGTCTTCCATTAAACTTTGAACCACTGCAGTAATGCAAAAAGTTTATATATATATATATATGAGTGGGCTGGGCAGCAGGACTTCTAATCAGTATAGAATTACTCCTCTGCTGAAGTATTAGTAGCAATAGGAGTTTAGGTCCTGATCCAGCAAATAATTTAAGAATGCTTCTATGCTCAATTCATCACTGGGAAAAGCAAAGTGTGCAGGTCTGACAAGGACAGAATCAGTTTTCAGAATTAAAACCACAGGTCTGTTTTGTATATGCCCATGAAATAGTCTTCCCTGTATTCAACACTCATCCTGGACTGTAGTCTTTTCAAGAACCATAAAAGCCTTAAACTTGTAAAACTTGTAAAATAAGAAAATTACTTTCTGCTAAGTTTATGTGTATGTATTTTCTTTTAAAAATTATTTTCATTTTTAAGCTGGAAAAACTATAAATATTCTATAAGGAGTTTTATTTATCTCATTTTTTTCCCCATTTGAGATTTCTAATTCCCTTTACGGGTTCTTGTTTAGTCAAAAAGGTTTACAGCGAGGACTATCACTTCACTAGGGATAGCAACTAATAATAACTAGGAATCATGAAAATTAGAATCTGAAAAGACCTATTACATTGTTTAAATGCCTCCCCTGCCATTTCAGGATTGTTCCCCATGGTACATTTCCTAGTGCTTTGTTTGGTCCAGTTGTAAATGACTTTTACTTCCTTGCACTAGTCTCCTGAGAACACTAGCACAATATTCAATGCCTCCTTGTCATCCCCTCCCCACCCCGGAATTCAACTATGACAATTTTATCTTACCTTGACTTCTCATGTGTGTATGATATATCCCTTTTGGGTGCCTTTAACTTTCCCTTTTTGCAGTTTTGGACCCTCTATCATCCTCGAGGTAGCTGTGCTTCTTTCAGTTTATATTTGCATTCTATGAGTTTAGTTTTTAATCTTTTTCCATAAGCTGTTCCCTCCATTTCCCTCCTTGTTTTTATTGAGAGGTTTGCTGAATTCTCCAATTTGTTAACATCTCTGTGGGCCTGGTCCTCCTTCCTG
>NW_010409766.1:4484-8390 GCF_000710305.1 Buceros rhinoceros silvestris
CCTGCTGAATTCAGTGGGAAAAAATGAAGGCATGCTACTGCTCAGAACTCACTGTGGCAATTTTTATCCTATTGCCTCCATAATAAGAATTTTTTTTCTTCAGCTAACTCAAATGTATTTTGTGGTTTCCATATCTAATGAGACTAGAACTATGTCTATCCTGAGTACCCATAGTCATCACTTACCTCAACCAATTCTTCTAGCTGGCAGGCCTTTTATTAACTCGACTGTGTCTGACAGGCTTCTAGACCAGACACAGTCTGCATTCTGCCAGCTTCAAACATAGGCAAAATTTGCTTGCAATGTTACATGCCTGTATGAAGACGCTTTGGGGACATGATCAATAATCTTGAGCATGTGAGGCCAGCAACACTGATGAAAATACTATTTAGTCAGAGTCCTTCTCTAAATATCAGAAGTCATACTTATTTACATGAAAGCTGCAAAGTGAGTATTCTGAAGCTGTCATCCTTGAGATACCTGCTTTTTTAGGTGCTTTCTCTCCAAAACGATGCTAAATGTTCATATCACGCTAGACAGTAAAATGACTCCAAATGGAGAACACTCAAGCTAAGAGTTTATATGGAGCCACCAGCATTTTGTCTGGGACCGGGTGTTTGATCCTATGATTTCTTTCCCCATTTGTAATGGTTTTTGACATTTTGGACAGTGTATTGGAGAAAACAGACACCTGGAGTCTAACAGCAAGCAGTTATTCAATATTCTAGGGGATTTCTGCGCATATAGATATACTCATATACACCCTTTTTCGTTCAGTGTTTCATGGGAACCAGACACTAGGCAGGATAAAAACTTTGTAGCTGAAAGAATAAAGTAGAGCACCACCACTTTACAGATGATGAAGAATATTTATGCCCCATTTGCACAGAAAATTACTAGTTTTGGTACAGTGTGAGCAATATTTTGTGTATAACCTTATGACTGAGACAAGGCCCGTTTGAAATAAAATACTTTCCTTTCTTCTGAGCCTTACATGTATCATGTTTCGCCTGAGTTGTCTGGGTGGAGCCCACTTATTCTTATTAAGGTGTTCTTTCCACCACGCCCCTGTGCTGTGATGGAGCAGTATTTGCAAGATGTCCTTCTGAGTTTCAGTAAAGTGAACTTTACACCCCCTTACTGCATATGGTATGATCAATACTAACCTGCTGCTTTAACAAAAGTCAATTGGGAAAATATCAGAGATTATCAGTAAATTGACAAGACCTTTATGGACTGTGAAGTACTGTTTTTCAGATACTTTCATGGATGTTCGGGTGGGGACTGAGCTACTGGAATGGCCAGTATCTGCTAAACACTTTGTTAGCACCAGCTTTTCCGGTTAATCTTTGCCCACCAGCTTGGCCCACCAGCCCATGGTGTCCCTTCTCAACTGGAGATTTCATAGATGTCAGTTATTAATCACTAGAGGGTTGCTCCATTTCAAATGGAAAAAGTAGTTACCCAATGCACATATACTCAGTAAATGCTTAGGCTTAGTGGCTATCATGATGACCTGGGCTGGTGTTTTTTGGGCAATGCAAATGCCGGTGTTAGGAAAAAAATAGGGAAGACTAAGGAATGTAAGCATTAGTGGCACTGGAAGGACTTTCTATCCCTGGGCAGTTACCACTCTTGGTTTTCACTGATATTAATAGATAAAGCATGAGCCAAGCAGTAGCAGCCTAATATATTCATTACATGGAAATCTGCTTTTTTCCTAAGAAAATGCAAAAGAAACACATATCAGTTAAAGTTCAGACTCTAATTTCATATTCCAGGACAATAGTTGGACTGCATGCTTTAGCTTTTGGCTGTGATGCTATGTTTGTCAGTTTGGTAAACAGCCTGCTGTTCGGCTGGGAAATATACCCGGTATCTCTTGAAAGCACAGACATTGTAAATGGGCAGCAATTACAGTACTTATAGAGCCTGAGCTTTCTGTCCAGCAGAAAAGGAGTTAAAAGTTAATAAGGACTGGGCAGGAGGAAGGTAAGAAACCCTAGGCAGAATGTCTCCACACAGAGAAACAGAGAACAGTTAATTTGTGCTCCAAACTGCCAGGGACAGCAGAAAAAAAGCAACTAGTATAAATAATTAAAGCTGAGATTAGATAAATATTTGGGGAGGGGGTACTGTGGTGGTGTAATTACTAATGATGGGGAGCAGTGGATTTCTGTGCTTCCCGTCCCCTTTTGTTCCAAGGTTTCCTACAGCCTGTTATTTAGTAGCCTGCCACATGCCACTGTTTCTAGGGTTTAAACCACCTTTTTTTTTAAAGCTTGCATAAGAATGAACTGTAGAGCACAGGCTGGGCTGTAACTCTGTCATGCAATATGGCTTTATTCATTTTCCCAGACTTTGTTTCTCCAGAGCGGGTCCTGGGTTGGCATTCTGAGCCCTGCAGAGATCCACAGGGTTGAGTGGAAGGAATATAAATGCTTCACTGGAGCCAGACTCAGGCTGGGGCAGTTGCTGTCAATACACTGAAGTTGAAATACATTGACAGGGTGGTGGGGGAGGTGTTCTGCAGTGTTGCAGATCCCAGGAATACCTTATCTTGGGAGTAGAGAATTAGAATTTTTTTATACATTCGGCAACACAATTGTTTCTTGTTTCAGCGATAAACAACTAAAACATCAGGTAACCAACAGAGCCTGGGTTTTATTGTTGAAAAGCGGAAAAACCCAAACATGGTTTAGTAACAAGAAGCAGCTTTACACATTGAAGATATAAATATAGAATACTTAAAGACTATAGGAAATCAAGCTTGAAGCTAGCCTTCAGCAAAATAAATATTTTTCTATTGAAGAGGAAGCAAGCAAGTAACTTACATTGAAATATTAAATGTCCACTGCATAATTTCTAGCAAAGCCCTTAAAAATAAAGCTTTCATTAAAATGCTCTTCAGAGCTCAGAAGTACTTACAAACACATCAAAGGGCACAAGAGCTCTCTTAATGTATCAATTAAACTACTTTGATTTTCCGTGTCTATTTTTCCTGTGTTCACATTCTTATCTTTCACTGGTAACCTTATAAAAGCATCCAATATGAATTGTGGAGTTCCGTGCTCCGGCAGCCTCTGTGGTAATCAAAAAAAAGATCTCCTTAAAAACCCATCCAATATGAATTGTGGAGTTCCGTCCTCCGCCAGCCTCTGTGGTAATCGGGGGGTGTCATCTGGTACCCTGCGGTGGCTGCACGCTCCCTGAGCGCTGCTCCCGCTCCCGCACTGCAGCCAGCCGTCACAGCCAGCCCAGCCTGCCGCTCTTGGAGACGGGGAAACACAAGGTACCATTTTTTTTAGCAGACTGTAAATGATTCCTATTCTTTGCTCCACAGAACATCCGATGTGGTGCCCAATCGGCTGAGAAAGCTGCACAGACGTCAGTGTCTGTGCGTGCGTGTGTGAGTGTGCGTGTGTGTGTCTGCACAGCCAACTGCAGCTGGAACCTCCATTAGAGCAGCCCTATTGATTTCTGGTTCACGCTGCAGTAACAGGGCTAGAGTGCAGGGCGGGGGGAAAAAAAGGGAGGGGAAGAAAAGATAATCCCAGTGGCTTAAAACCAGGAATTAACTGAAGGCACATGGGGGTGCATATGTACAGCACATACATCCCGTTTTCCGGAGACACGCTGCTGAGCCATTTGCTTAAAAAACCCCACCAAACGCAACAACAAAAGTCCCAGGCAGAGCAATCCCCACACCTCGTGAAACATCAGTCTGCCCTGGTTTCAGATCCTGTGCATGCAAGGATCGATATTTTCTCGTGCTGTTTTTGCACACTGAAGCTTTACGCAAAATGTTTCTATTTCATCAAAGGACCACAGGAGTTTTACACTTTAAATGCCTCTTTTTTTCCATGAACGCACTTATCTGCTTGGGGAAGGGGGGGGGGGTGTGTG
>NW_010409766.1:8446-9224 GCF_000710305.1 Buceros rhinoceros silvestris
TTTTTTTGTCTGGCCCCGCTTTATGTGTTGGGGGAGGGGGGGGGGGTGTGTGTATAAGCGCAGTGCTTAGAGAGCTCCAGGAAGTTGCTCTGCATTTACTGGCCGTCATTTTCTTCTGATGCATAATGCACAAGGTGTCATTGAAAGCTGAGGTGTAAAAACGGTGGGGAAAAAGGATGTTTCTGGTAGTGACTGAGCTTTCCTCTTCCTCTGAGGTTTCTTTCCCAGCTAATATCTGGGAATAATTTATAGCTGCATGTTAATATGTTGTCTTCATATTTCAGCACATCTGCGAAGAAAATCCCTGCAAAGCAAGTGTGTCTTTTCACAATCCTTGTGTGTCAGTCTGGCAAACTTTAGCTGTGAGCAGTACCCAGTGAAGGGGGGGAAAACCCCCAGCACCGTGATCTGTTTAGGGGGTGGGGGAAGGGGCGACGTTAATACCTTTGAAAAAACGAAAGGCGGTAAGCCATTATTAGCAAAAGCTATATTGAGCATGCTTGCCAGACAGGCAGCGCAGCTCAGCTCTAGTTCCGCCCAGACATGTGCCTTGCCATTTTCATTTTAATCAGTCTGCTCAGGATGGCTGCTGATTCATTTTGCGGGATGGCCCCCTGGGAGCCAAGGTAGGAGCCTGAGGCAAGCTGCTATTGCATCAATGCAGCACTCCGCATCAGACACAGGGAGGGGAGGCAAGGCTTCGGCAGCAGATAGAGTTCAAAATACCAGTCTCGCTATTAAAAAACAAACCAGCACACCCCCCCCCACCCATTACACC
>NW_010409766.1:9298-12060 GCF_000710305.1 Buceros rhinoceros silvestris
CCCCCCCCCAACAAATAAAACCTCTGTGGAAATAATAATAGAAAGAAAAAAAAGAAAAAAGAGGAAAAACCCAACACCCCCCTCCCCGAATCATTAAATAAAACCACAATTACAGTGAAAAACCTCTTCTGCTCCTTCCTTCCCTTGTTCCCTGGAATCGCTGGAGCTACTATGTCTTTTCACAGATCCTCGTTTAAAAAGAAAAAGGACGCTCTCTATTTCTCTA
Organism: Buceros rhinoceros silvestris; assembly: GCF_000710305.1. Lineage (NCBI taxonomy): Eukaryota > Metazoa > Chordata > Aves > Bucerotiformes > Bucerotidae > Buceros > Buceros rhinoceros. The sequence goes on from NW_010409766.1 coordinate 9,525, forward strand.
TTTACCTGATAACTAGCTGGGGGTGGGATACCTGATTTAGCTGGAGACTTTGATTTGTGGGATTGACAACCTTATTATGCAGTGAGCTTATTATTGATATTATTCTGCTCTCGGTTGCCATGACCACCTTGTGAGAGACATTCAATTTTCTCTCTTCCATCATCATTATCTATGAGGCCATCTGTTGTGGAAAATGAATTCAGCCTCATTTGCATGACTGATAAGCAAATTTTTTTTTATCTATTTAACAGAAGGTCATATGCCGGGGATTTGGAGCTGGTGGAAAAAAAAAAAAAGTGGAGGCAAAAAAAAGGCATCTCGAGAGGATGAGTGGGAGTGCGTGCATTAGAGGATGTATGTGGAAGTAAAACAGATCCCTCAGGCCTGCTAGCCTATCCTACTGCATTTGTCATTCCTGCCAGGGCGACATTTTTTTCCCCCCTAAGCTTCTGCACACTAAAGAGAGTGAGAGCTTTTTCCCTGCAGTCTTCTTGAAGCCCCCCTGATTTTTTTACTCAGTGTTGGTGCGTGTATTTTAATTTTTTTTTTTTTTAATTCCCTGGAACATGGGGTATCTTTTCAGTGTTCAATGAAGAAAAAAGCAGCCTTTTCTGGGTCTCTGTGGTATGCTTCTTACTCCTCATCCTTTCAAAGTTGTAGTAAGCCAGGGTGTTTCTTAACCATGCTGAAATGTCTTGCTTATGTTTAACTTGTAAATGGTTAACGGTGCAGGTGTGGGCTGTGTTTTGTGCAGGGTGGGGGTTCATTCTTGTAGCTAACTGGAAAGATTATTGTGATTTTTGCAGTCGTTCTGTAGCTTGTACTTAAATGTCCATTGTTTGCTCTTTTCAAGTTCTTCTGGCATACTGCTGTGCAGCCAAAATTGTACGGGGCTGTAGAATAGCTGATAAAAAAATCCCAAAGTGTGTGTTTACTATATGAACGCATAATAGTGCATGCATTAGGCATGTTGGTGTTTATATAAACTTGCTGCATGTTGGACAGTGCTTGTTTGATATGGAGAACCCGAGACAAAAACTTCACAGATTGCAAAGCTCAATGACAGCCGAGTACAATTAAATAAAAGATTATAAGATACTCTGTTTTTACTGTAAAACAACGTTTGAAAACAGTGGACTTGTACTTTAAAGGTGAACACTTGTGTAAGAGTAGCATGTTGAAAGACCACTACCATAAATGTTTCATATCTATAATAGTTTTCCTTTAAAGAAGAAAAGCTTTGTAAATAAGGCATGGCTAATTCAGTTACCTCTCTGAAAATACCATAGTCTATACTTCAATTTTAAAATAGTTCAGGTAACTATGACTGTAGTCCATGTACATTTAGTGCAAATATGCTAATCTTACTAATTTAGTGCAAAAAAGTAACCGAAGAGTATAAAAGTAAAAACAGACAGTTTCTTTTGGAAGAAACATTACATGGGTTTGCTTCTTTTATTTGCCACTTACAAATACTAAACTCAACAGAACAGAAGCATGACATTTTCTTCTGAGTACTGAACAATGTGCACAGCCTTATCTAGGCAGATAGGAGGGGTTTTTAAATGTTTATTTCTTTTCTGCAGAAGTAGTGTGTGCATAAAAGTAGAGTTCTTACGTGACAAATGCTTTGCGTGGTTGATGATACTTTTAAAGATAGAAAAGGAGATATACAATATTCCCCTGCTTGCAAATAAATACATTTGGATTTTATTTATAATCTATGGGGAATCTCTTTCTGTATTTCATACTTGCAGTGGAGAAATGGTCGTGGGTGCTGAATTTCATGTGGAGAAAAGTTTCACTCTTAGTGAGGTCAGCTAGAGACCAGGTCTCTGACTTGTCTACATTAAGTAACTTACTCTAAATTACTTGATTAAAATTTATTTTATTTTTTTTTTTAGAAAACACTTTGCAACTGATCTAGCATTATCTTGTCATGACAATCTATTGCTGACAGTTGTTTAAAGGATACTCTTTTCTCCTACCCTTCTGATTTCAGAAAGAGAATCTTTCCTGCAGATTTTTTAAAAGGAGTTAGATTTAACGCTCTTTTGGCATCCGCCATATTTATCAAGCCTATTGGAATTTGCAGTGGAAGTTGGATTGCAGAACTAATTTCACACTCAGAGCTCAGTGCAGCTCTGGCGGCTAGGGTGGGTGGTTTGAAGCAGTGCTTGTTTCCTCAATGGACTTCAGCTGGAAGTTACAGGATGCTGTGCATTAGCAGGCTGTCTTACAGCACGCAGAGGTTGAGGTCTCCGTCTTATCCACTCCTCCCCCCTCCACTTGAATTGTCAGCGTCTTCCAAAGGCTGGTGAATAAAACCTAGTAAATTTCGGGAAAAGCCCTAACCGATAATGCAGTCGGTTCCCTTCCCCTGCCCCCCAAAAGTTAATTACCGAGCTTGGTTGGATTCCTCGCTGCCACCCTGACATTTGACTGCTGCTAATTCGCTGATTAATCTCATTAATGTGATTATAGCAGGATTTGGAGTTGGCTGCCATTGTTCTGCAGACAGCGCTATTCAGCCCGA
>NW_010409767.1:0-5372 GCF_000710305.1 Buceros rhinoceros silvestris
CTGGTCATGGATGAATGACTACTGAATTTTCATATACTAGACTTCAGATAAACTGGATTTAAACCACATACAGATTTTTATTAATCCCAGGAGGATTCATTACATAACTTTCCCAGGGACTGAAATAAGACTCATGGGTCTATAATTTCCTGGGTCCTCTTTTAAGCCCTTCTTGTAGATGTCCCAATCTTCTGGGACATCCCCCAATCTCCATGACTTCCCAAAAATATAGAGTGTGGCTTCATAATGATGTTAGCCAGCTCTCTGAACACTCTTGGGTGGATAACATCTGGGCCCATCAATCTGTAGGGGTTAAGCTCCTGTAATAGTTTACACACCAACTCTTCCTTCACTGACCATGGGACCTGGATTTATGTTCCCAAGGCCTGGGACCCAACAGTGCTGGTAAAGACAGTGATGAAGCAAGTGTTGAGGACCTCTGCCTCTTCAGCATTTTTGGTGACTAATTCACCTCTCCTGTTTAACAGCAAGCCAGTATTTTCCTTCTGTTTCTGCTTGTTGTTTATGAACCTGAAGAAGCCTTGCTTGCAGTTTTTGACATCTCTGGCCAATTTCCATTTGAGCTGAGCTTTTGCTTTTCTAACTGCATCTCTCCACACTCTGGCAATGCCCTTGTAGTTCTCAATGGGTATTCATTCGCTTTTCCATCTCTGGTACGCTTCTCTTTTAGTTTTGACCAGACTCAGAAGCTCACAGTTAAGCCAAGGGAGTCTCTTGCTCCAACTACTTCCCTTACCTTTAAAGTGGATGAAGTGGTTTTGTGCTTGAAAAACTCCCAGCACTCATTAGCTCCTTTGCCCTCCATGGAGGCTTCCCACGTAATCCCTCCCAACAGAGCTCTGAGCAAGCTGAAGTTTGCTCTTCCAAAATCTAAAACCTTTGTCTGAGCACTAACCTTCAGCATGCTCAGCAGGATCCCAAGTTCCACAATAGTTGCTTTTCAAGTTGGGCTTGTTTTGACTGATCCTCATAGATGCTTTCACTCTTGATGAGTCATCCATCTTGTAATTAGTTGACTCAACTTGCAGACTCTAACATTTGTATGAGGAAGCAGTCCTCTAAGCATTCCAGGAACTTGATGGATGACGTGTGAGCTGCTGTATTGTTCTTACAACAAATGTCTGGGTAGCTGAAGTCACCCATAAGAACGAGGTTCTGTTGAACCCAAAGCTTGCCTAAGTGACCCAAATAGTGCTTTGTTGGCCTCATTGTTCTTAGTTTCTAACATTCGTATGAGGAAGCAGTCCTCTACACGTTCCAGGAACTTGATGACCTGAGCTGGTGTATTGTTCTTACAACAAATGTCTGGGTAACTGAAGTCACCCATGAGAACAAGATTACGTTGACCCAAAGCGTGCTTAAATGACCCAGATAGTGCTTTGTTGGCCTCATCATCTGGTCTGGAGGTCAGTAGCAGATGCCTACTATAAGATCCCCCTTGGAGATGATCCCTCTGATATTGATCCAGAAGCATTTGATAGGGCTTCCACAGCTGCCATGGCTGACTTCTATACATTCAAGGTTCTCCTTAACATAGAGCACAACTCCTCCACCTCTTCTTCCCTGCCTGTCTGTAGAAAACAGCCTATAGCCATCCATCGCAATCCTCCAGTCATATCAGTTGACCCACCATGTTTCAGTTACTCTTATAATACCATAATTTCTGGCTGGGCACAGAGCTCCAGTTCCTCCTGTTTGTTCCCCAGGCTGTGTGTATTGGTATACATATACTTGAGGTGGTTGGTCTTCTGGTTCACATCTTGGGAGGCAGCCAAAGAACATTCGTCTCTGCTCTGATCAGCACCAATTGGTTGCAATGATGTGAGGGTTGCCACTTTAGCACGGCAGCCAGTTCCCATGGCTGCTCCAGGGCAGGAGCACCATGTCCCGAGCAGTGCCAAATCCACCTCAGCCCAGCTCCAGCCCAACTGCCACTGCTTCTCCATGGGGAGCTGCCCACCACCATGGCCACCTGCTCCTGCTGGGAGAAGACATAGAAGAGGAACGAGCAGCAGCGGGCCATCCTGGCCAAGCTGCTGCAGGAGAAGGGCAACAAGCACTACACAGACTGCCAGGCCAAGGGTCCAAGACGGGCCTCATGGAACATCAGTGGTTTTATTTGTTTCAGATGTGCTGGAATACATTAAAATCCCGGGGTCCATATATCAAGTCTGTCAGCTTGGATCAATGGACACCAGAGCAAATGCAGTGCATGCAGGAAATGGGAAATACTAAAGCAAGACTACTTTATGAAGCTAACCCACCAGAGAACTTCCAAAGACCTCAAACAGGCTAAGCTGTGGAATTTTTCATCAGGGGTAAGTCTGAAGAGAAGACATATGATAAAAATGCACTTAATGCTTTCAATAATGGAAAAGAAAAAAAAAAGAAGAGAAAAAGAGAGAATCAGAAAAACCATCTGTCCTGGTTTGAGCTAGACCAGCACTAATTCTGTTCAGTGATTTCACTTTTCAGCTCAGTCTCTTCTCAGTGACGGCACTTTCTGAAGTTAATGTTGTAGTTTTGCAGACAGTGTCTGTTTCTAGAAGTGACAGCACTTGATGTTTACAGTTACTACCAGGAGCTGGCGTGCAGAAAGGCTCTGGCTTGTACTTGCTCCTGTGCAGACCAAGGTCACTGTTAATCCTGTGTCCCACGGTGGGGGGCAGTAAGTTAGAGGTGGTGCCTGAAGGGAGGGGCAGACAGGACAAGTGACCCTAAACTGACCAATGAGGTATTTTATCCCATAGACATCATATTTGGTATAAAGCTGATGGGTCACAAGGCTCAAGCTCTCTTCTCCAATGGCTGCCTCCTGCCCTCCTCTTCAATGGCTGGTGTTTGAGGAGGACTCTGTCCGTTCTGCCTTTGATCCCTGAATCCAGTTCCAGAATCCAGCTGGTGTATCCGGTTCCTGTCTGCTGCTGAGCCCAGCCAGGGCCTTCCCCAGTGCCTGCCCACAGCATCAGTGGTGACGGTGGCGTGGTTGCCATCAGGGGGGTTGGGTTCGGTATTGGTATTGTATATATTTGTATATACATTCTATTATTATTCTCATTAAAGCTATTTTAGTTTTCTTTTCCAAACCATTATTATGGATTCCTTTTCTCTTTCCCCTCTTTGGGAAGGGGGGGAAGGGGGGAGGGGGTAATAGAGACTGTCTGTCATTTGTCTAGTAACTGTCCCAGCTCTAACTCTTGACACCATCAAAACAATTAGCAGCTGAAAAGCCACAGAAGAAAGAGGATCTGTAATCAGAAGCTAATGCAAGTCCAAAAAATTCATCAGAACATACTGTTGACCTTTTAGGACTTGATGGTGCAGCTGAACCATCTGTTAAAAATGGAGGCACCTCTGCTGTCACAGCACTGAATGATGACCTGGATATCTTCAGTCCAATGATCTCTCCAACTCTTTACCAGCAGCAGCTGTACTTCCTACTAAGAGCACCTGCACTAAACCAGCAGCTGCTGCCTTGTCTGTGGCATCTGGCAATCTTGATCTGCTCACTGAGCAAACAACAAAATCCAAGAAGTCGTGAAAGAAACAACTCTCCAAAGTCTCCATCTTATCAGTATATGGCACAGGAACCAAGCAGCAGCAAAACGCTCCAGGAGTGTTCATGGAGTCATCTTCCATGCCATTTACAACACAACCATCAACTCATTTTCAGGGATTTCCGGCCATGGGAGTACCTGTGCCTGCAGCAACTGGGATGATGGGAAACATGATGGGACAATCCATACCAGTCATGGGACAGAGCACAGGTGTGATGGTAGGAATGGGAATGCCCAGTGGATTTACTGATACTAAACAAACTGATGTAATGGGACTTCCTCAAAATGTCATTGGGCCTCAGGGTGGAATGGTGGGATAGGTTGTCACGCCACATAGCATAGATTGCAACAAAACCAACAAGCTCAATGAACCTCTCTTGGATGAATCAGCAAATGGCTGGAACGAATCTCAGCAGTTCCAGCAATGTGATGAGCTTTGACCAGTCCCCCAGCACAGTGGCAGGGTGGACTGGAAGCTCCTCTGGTCAGACTTTCAGCACCCATCTGTGGAAATGAAAGTTGCAGCAGAAGTCTCACTCAGAACAGCCACCTACCATTCCTTGTTCAAATAAATTTACTTTAGCCATTCCTTCCATGTACATCTTCTTTTTCTTTTTTCCCAGCTGTTCAGATTAAGAATATAACTGACTGACCATGTTGTGGTCTGTATTGATTAGAATTTGATGTAGTGAAAAGCAGATCAAGAACACATTTATACATTCTTGGCAGCGCCTTCATACAATGCATATGATTTCATAGATCACATATTTCGTCATGGCTTGGCTTCGTGAATGAAGACTTGGGAAGGGTTTTCCCCACGCTTACTGCAACTTGCAAATGTGGGTGCACCCTTCGGGCCTGCGCGGTGGATTTTCTAGGTGAGGCGCAGCGTGCGCGGAACTGGCTCCACCCTTTACACCTGAGGTTCATCTGCCAGGGCCTAGCGAGCCTGGACCGTGACAGCGAAGTCCTCGGGTCATAGGTTTGGTTAGAGTGTCCTTCTCTGAGATGATGGATGCCTTACAGGGCTAAACGAGCTCCATCTGCCCGGGTTTGGAGTCAGAGTTGTCCTTCTCCTAGGATGGCTGCCCGAAGGCTAGCGAGCCCATCCTGCCCCTGGACACACTTTGTCTGACCCTTCAGTTGAGACCTGTCTGGCTTGGGAGACCCTACCAGAGGCACATGCCACCACCACCACCGGAGGCACAGGCCACCACCAGCACAGCTCTCAACCTCACAAGGGCATGCAAGCTCTTTCCCCACGACAAGGGGGTGCCCGTGAAAGAGTCACATACTTAAGAAGCTACTTAACCACATACTGATTTTTTCCCCTCAAAATTCTAGATCAAATGTTTGCATATAAAGGATGTAGCTATCATATTAGAAATATGAATATGAACCCTGATATCCCCAAGTTACCCAGAAGGTGTACTGTATGAAAAAAAGTTTAATTATGTATAAACAGAATGTAAATGTAACACTGAGCAACGTTTTCTAGTGTAGCAAAAAAATTTTATTTCATCATGCTGTGATGTTATTATGGTGTGCATAACAGGGAATATGGGTTTTGAAAGATAAACCTGGATGTTACTGTAGTTCTACAAATCAAGTTTATTCTTTTAAAAATGAGCAGTTTATCCATTTGAGCTTCCTGTGATAACTGAGTCTGGCTCACAAGGGACAGTACACAGTACACAGTATTAATGCTGAGAACTAGCTGCACAATACGTATGCAAGGTAACTCAACATGAACAGATGTATTCTTCCTTGCAGAGATATCCAGGTTTATGACAG
>NW_010409768.1:0-433 GCF_000710305.1 Buceros rhinoceros silvestris
TTATGAAGGGCGGGTCTTGTTTAACCAACCTGAACTCCTTCTGTGACGAGGTGGTCCATTCATTGAACTAGAGAAGAGCTGTGGATGTTATTTACCTGGACTTTAGTAAGGTCTTTGACACCATTACTCACAGCATTCTTCTACAGAAACTGGCTGCCTATGGCCTGGACGGATGTACACTCTGCTGGATAAAAAACAGTCTGGATGGCTGGGCCCAGAGAGGGGTGGTGAACGGAGTCAAATCCAGTTGGCAGCCAGTCACCAGTGGTGTCCCCCAGGGCTCAGTACTGGGGCCTGTTCTCTTTAACATCTTGGTCAATGGTCTGGATGAGGGGATTGAGGGCACCCTCAATAAGTTGGGAGACGACACCAAGTTGGGTGGGAGTGTCAATCTGCTTGTGGATAGTTTGGCAGGCTCTACCAAGGGAAGGGG
>NW_010409769.1:0-4361 GCF_000710305.1 Buceros rhinoceros silvestris
CCCCCATCTCCCCCCTCCCACCAACCAAAAAGCTCTCGTGAAAGTTATTTCCTCCTCCCATTCCAGTTCAACTTGTGCAGCGTAGCCCCCTTTTTCGAAAGAATCATGCATAAAAATAGAGGCAGTAAATCACCCAAAGCGGGATGTCACAGACTAGACAGCGCTCTCAAACGGGTATACTTCCATCCCACCCTCGTCTGACACCTTTCAATCAGAAGCGGATGGTCCAGGGTCAAAATAACTTTTCTAGTGAGAAGACGCCTGGCTATAATAAAATCTTACAGCGGGGGGTTAACAAAACGTTTAATAAAACAATTTATGCTTAAGTAATATTTCTTTTAAAATAAAATCTGGGTTTGCAAAACAGGATTTGATTTGAGAGGCATGAATTCTATTATACGTACAATTTAATCACAGGGTATTTAAAATAGACATTCCCATCTAAAATCCAATCAGAAATCAACACAGTACCTCCAGGCATTAAGATGATCATCTCCATTTTGCATTTGTAAACTGGTAGAAATAAATGTGGCTTGTGGATACCAAGAGGTCAAGTACGGCTGCTCAAATATTTTTCTTACAAAATGACGGATTTATTAGACAAATAAGTAGCCCGGCTGATGCAAAACCCCCAGTGATTGAATTTTGACGTTGAGTCAACAACAACTCGAACTACATCAGTGCTCCAAGATTTAGTTATGATGGTAGAGATTACTGAACAAATAGGAGGCAGAAATGAATACAGATTTCCTAGGATCTGCCCCTGGCACCCTCTTCTTGACATTCCCCTCCATATGCTATCCCTATTCACAGTGTATTCTAATTAAAGGACTGGGCTATGTCTTCTGATTTTACAAGAACTTTTAAATAATTAGTCTGGGGTGTGTGTTAAAAGGGAAAGCTTCAGACATTAGGGGATTTCAGTCCCTTTAGGAGCTCTCCCCGGCTTTGCCGTTATCACAGTCCCTTCCGTGAGGAGGGGTGGAAAACGCCTCTGATTTGGTTGCAGAAAGACATGAACCCTGATCAAACTGCCGTATGCAGACACAGACGTCCCGTGTTCATTTCCAGCCCGTTGAAAGAGGGCGATTTGGGGGTTTTCTTTGCGATTTTGGTGTGAGATTCCCCCTGCTCTCCCCCCAGAAGAAATGTTCCCAGCATTCTTGGGAAGATCTGTCCACAGATCCTAAATCGCCCGTGAAACAAGGTTGGGCTGTTGCCTGCATAGCCTCGACAGCGGAATTTTTTCACGCTGAACCTGCCCCCTCCCTCTTTCTCACCTCCCTCTCCCCTTCCGCCACCCCCACCCCACTCTCCCACCCTACAGGGGTATGTATCTAGGAGAGTTCCCCGGTCTGAGCTCTCTTAGCCGGCGGGGAGCCAGACATGTGCTGGAAAGCCTACGTGAGCTGTGGGAAAGCGATGTTATTCTTGCTTCATTTCTTCAGTGCTTTGGAGCGTTACTTTTACTTGCTAATCACGAAGGGGCGCTTAAATAATTGAGAGTACGTTTAAGCATAAAGCAGTCGGTTTCTAATCTTTTCAGGGGAAAAGGGACTAATCTGCACCTGCTGTGAGAGCCCTTTTTTTATTTATTCTGTATATTACTTCCACTCCAAGCTGGACCTGATGGCTCCAATTACAGTTGAGCCTTGCGGAATCCATACTCTCCCTTTTGCAACCCCTTTCTCTGCTCTCCTCCGCAGGTATAAACTTTTTGTTGACAGAGAAAAGGGAGCAGGGGGATCTTACCAGACTCCATTTAGCTGAGATTTTTTTTTTTTTTTAAAGAGACGCTCTTTAGAATTCCCAAGCTCTCAAAATTTGCCTTGGTTCTATTGCCTCCACTGTATCGCATGCATATTTGCAGAAAAGAGAAGCATACGCTGGCTGCCACGCTGATCTGGAATATTTTTTTGAGGATAGCTCGAGAGCAGGATTTTAACGTAGATTTTCTCCTGTTTAGCGTTTGGCAAGAAATCGATTCATAAGCCTTTCTCCCACTATCTATTTTCATTGCCGAGTTTTTGCATTAGGTAGAAGCTTCTCAGGGTGATGCCAAAGTTAATTAAGAGACGCTCTTTAGAATTCCCAAGCTCTCAAAATTTGCCTTGGTTCTATTGCCTCCACTGTATCGCATGCATATTTGCAGAAAAGAGAAGCATACGCTGGCTGCCACGCTGATCTGGAATATTTTTTTAATTGAGGATAGCTCGAGAGCACGATTTTAACGTAGATTTTCTCCTGTTTAGCGTTTGGCAAGAAATCGATTCATAAGCCTTTCTCCCACTATCTATTTTCATTGCCGAGTTTTTGCATTAGGTAGAAGCTTCTCAGGGTGATGCCAAAGTTAATTCCAGATTTATATTTCTGTAACCTACTTAGGATGCAAAAAGAAAAAAAAAATCCTGTCAAATTAAAGTGAGTCCTCCTGTCTTGCCCGCTTCCAGCAAATAACTTGCAGCACCTAATAAATCCAGATGGAGTTCCTCATATAGCCCGGTGCAGAAATAATTATTGTCCTGGCTTGTTTCATGTCAGAGGCCTCTTCGGCTCATCTGTCATGAAACCAATTTCACTTTATTTACATCCATTTGCTAGTTTAATTACTGTGCTGATGAATAGCCTGAAGGAATTAAGTTACGAGTCTTTGGAAACCTAAAACGACAGATATATGGGTTACCTTTTAAATAGAGGAATAAAATGATGGGTGGTGTGTGCACCAAAATTTAAAGGTAATAAAAGCCTTTTCCTAGCTAGGTGGAAAAGCATAACCGACTGACACTCAGCTCGCGCGTTTACCTCTGTTGTGATGTAAAGTAGTGCTTAGAAAGGCTTTCATATATTTTGCAGGTTAAATGCAATTTTTATTAAAGCAAAAGGTTCCGGAAGATGGGTGCCAGCTTTATATCTAAGCACAGACGCACTCATTATTTTTCCAGACACCGGAAGGGAGGAAAAGGTCAGAAAATAAGTCCGTCTTAAAGGCTGACTTCAACATAACCCATGCAATGTACCATACAACACAATCAATAGGGTTACTGTCCTGCGTGCAGAAATTGTCTCAAGTGCTTCTTCCCTCTAACCTATCTCTCTGTGAGGCACCGTACCAACGGAGGGAATTTCAACCAGATACTGGACCTTGTGCTTTTTATGTAAACCTATGAAAAGCAGTTTACTCTGGTCTTCTCTGTCCCTCCGCTTTTCCCGGTGTTTTTCAACCATTTCCAGTATTTACACGCGTGCCACTTGGCCTGGAGATCAGGGGTGGGGGATCTGATCGATCCAGCCGCACGCTACCCCCGAAGGGATACTGATGCAGGGTCCTGGCACGCCTAAGTGGTCCTGTCCTCCCCCTCCTCCACCACTCAAAAACTATCTTGAGCCGCTGTAGCACTTTGTAACAATCCAGAATTTCAAAACTTTATGCGGCATGTGCCTGAGCGAAAGGTCAGTCTCTCTAATATATACACACACACACGCCGCCCAATTCATCATGAAAGAAAAAAAAAATCCAGCAGTCTCGATTAGGCTGGGAGTGTTGATTGCCCGGGCTGCGCCCCGCCGTTGTCACCTACAATCTGACCAACAGGGTCCTGGAAGAGCCCTTGTGAGCATGTTGATTGTAACCCTGAAGAGAAAGTCCCCTAAAACACCCCATCTTCCAGGCAAAGAGCAGAAACCAGACCCGAGAGCCCGGGCATTTTCTCGGGCGCTAAGCCTTGGCATAAGGCACATCAGGACATCTTTATTTGTCTGAACCGCAGAAGTTTGAGTGGACCCGTCGGTGCCGTTTGAAGTGCTTCATGAAAAATTCATGTACACAAGGGCTTTTACACCGCTCTCCTACACAGACGACTTATTCCCTTGCTCCCGGTAATTTTGTGGATCAGGTACTTTTGTGGATCTCCCGGGTTTAGTCACCGTGGGACAAACCTCCCGTGAAGAAATGACGTGCTGCAGTGGGCAATAGGGCACGTGTAAACTGGCAAGAGCGGTCAGAGGTCCGGCTGCGGGTAGGGGAGGTGATCCTTGGCTGGCTAGAAAAAGCCTTCCCCGTCAGACGCACCTCCTCCAGGAGAAGGCTGAGGGGGGGGACAGAGATCCCTTTTGTCACAGAAGTTGAGCAGCACTTTAAAATCAAATCCTTTGCCGCGGAAAAGGTGACACATTTCCTCCCCTCCTCCCTCAAATTTCGCTATGAGCTGACCCGGGCTGGTTACACCAAGGTATAACGGAACGGATCAAAAGAGATTTACAGCTGTGTGTTTGAGGTACTGCAGATCTTTATATCTGAGAAAAATTAAAGGAGAAAGTATAGAGCAAAACAGGGTGGGGTATTAAAAGCTCCCTCCCTCCCC
>NW_010409770.1:0-6927 GCF_000710305.1 Buceros rhinoceros silvestris
CGCTTGTGCGGGAAAGGAGACACAGCAAATAACCGCCGTGAGTCTCCTGCGCAGTCTGTCTGACCACGGACATCAGCATTTACTGGAGGGTAAGAGGAATGGGACCTTGAGCTCACGGGTTATGCTGCCGTTAACTCCAGTGACAAAAGCAGGACCACGGCTGGCTCGGACGTGGGTGTCTGCACTGGGGACATCCCCGATGAGTAGCGTGAATCCCACCCCCGGCTCCCCTCTTCCCCGTCAGGTCTCTCACAGTGAAGCCAAGGACAGCCGCTGTCTCTCTTAGTTCCCTCTCTCTCTTTTTTCCTTTTTTAAATTTTTTTTTTTTTTTTTACCAAGAAAGAAAGTCAGACTTAGCCACTGAGTTGTGGAAGACAGTTTGTGTTGGAAGGTCACGCATGGATCTTCAAGTAGGTCCAAGGAGATGCCTTTCCTCTTCAGAAAGCAAGTCAGACTTAGCCACTGAGTTGTGGAAGACAGTTTGTGTTGGAAGGTCACGCATGGATCTTCAAGTAGGTCCAAGGAGATGCCTTTCCTCTTCTGTCCATCCCTCATGAGCTCAGGCACTCGCTGTCCTGTTCCCGAGGACTGTTGCCCAAAGTGCCTGGCATTGCACGGGGATTTGCCCTGTAAATTCACAGGAACGAAGCTCTGTAACTTCCGAGAGAGGCTCCGGTAACGCAATCAGAGTCTCAATCTTGAGAGCAAAAGAGACTCGGCAAGTTTGGTCAAAATGATTAGCACAGCGCTATTTTTTTTAGTGTGGGTTAGATTTCAACTTTGCACTTAAACAAACGTGCCTGGAGGATGTGGAAACCCTGTTCCAATAGCCAAGTCTTTCTTTCAGAGAAGCAGCAGCAAAGGAGCAGCTACAAAGAGTGTTTCGCCTTTCAAGTGTTTCCTATTACTGAACCCAAATCAAGCACCTCCCCGTTCAAGTGGCCTGAAAAAGGACCTTTGAATTCTGTGTCACCATTCTTTTCAATCCACCTCCTTCTACAAAATGCTGTTAGATGTCACTCAGTAGAGGTGTAGGCAGTCAGTGGACGGGCTCTCCAGACATGGGCCTCTGTTTGTTCAGAAGACTCCCAGGCAGCAGCAAGTGCCCAGAGGTCAGCAAAAAGGAGGGATGCAACCCCGGAGCCGGCACGTGGCAACAGAGGAATTGGCGTGTCAGAGGTGAGAACCTGCGTCCCACCTGTCCTAGCTAACGACCTGCCCAGCCGTGGGCTGATGGCACAGGCCACCTGCCATTCCAGGCCTTGGGCACAAAGCTTGTGCAGTTAGGTACTGCCCCTCTTCCTCGCAAAGGAAAAACCAGACAAGAGATCCTTCTTACTTAGTTCTGTGAAAGGAAAAGGAACTTCTCTTGTGAACGTCTCTTGGCAGCCTTTGTGGAGGACGGACTGGAGCACAACGGAGAAGGGTGCCCTAGTGCAGGGCTGCTGGGCAGGCTGCGGGGGATGCGGGGAATCTGCTCCTGGGGAAGCTGTTCCCCTTTAGTTGAGGAACTGTTTCACGGGGGATTGAGGCCGAGTTCCCAGCAGGCGCACCATAATGCCTTTCTCTCTCTCTGTCTCTCTGTGTTTGGCCTATTCCTTGTCCCAGTGTCGCTCCAGATGTGCAGAAAGGGAGGCAGCCACCGTTAAAGGCAGGTTATTGCCCGAGGATGCCTGCAAGCTCGAGCACAGCGTTGCCCTCGAACTGCGAGAGAGCCACGGCTCCAACTGCGAGTCGGAGTAAGTAGGGGACGCGGCTACGGCACTTGTGCAGGGACTGCCTGGGATTGTATCTGCTTCTACCCAGTTCCTCTTTGGTGTGAAATACAAGAGTCAGGCCAAGAGTCTGTCATACACTAAGAGCAACTCCAATAAGTAGTGTCCCTTTTTTTCTTTTTTCTTTCCAGGGAGGGAAGGCAGGTTTAGTTCTTCAAGCAGCACAGGCCATTTTTCAGCATCTGAAGTCCGTGTGCCCGCTGCTGGAAGCAAAAGACCTTCTTTTTCTCACGAGTAAGCAAAGCAATTTTTCCTGCCTATTGCAAGTGCTGCTGGTGCAAAGGCAGAGTAGTGCGTCAGGTCTGGCAGTGACAACATCCAATAAACACCAGTACTGTGAGTTTTCAAAGAATCTGTGGAACACTGTGCTCTCAGGCAGCACTTACACAGCTGAGAACTACTGTGATCTGAGAGAGGAAAACCAGTGATGTGTTTGGAGCCCCAAAGCTGTCGATGTGCCAGACCAGCCAGCTGGTGTGTCGCTGCTGTTTACCCATAACAAGTACAGGAGGTACCATCAGGTCAGGCAGAAAAGGCACATGAGGACACCTCAGGAGTTGCATGAAGAGGATAATCCACTATGCTTTGACCGTCTTGGTTCCCCTCCAGTCATGGTCCTTATGCTCGGAATAATGTCTCCTCATCCTGCAAGTCAGTGCACCCACCTCCCGTGAAAAAGACAGTTTATCAACGTTGAGCACAAAGCAGCCGAGTCCTGCCAACACCCATCAGAGGTTCGGGCTTTCTTCAGCCAGCAGCAGCAGCAGCAACTCGGGCTCATACAAAGGAAGCAACAACAGCACAGCCAGGAGGCAAGTCTTTATTTCCGCGTCACAGTGTTCAGCACCCAGACTCACCTTCTCGGCACGGTAACAGGCCATCAGCTGTCTGGGTTGCCGAGCAGGTCACTGTGCTCTTCGGCATAGGAGTGACTGCTCCTGTCAGCGGCTTGTCAGTTAGGAGGGTGCTCCATCCCTTGTAAAAGCTCTGTTCTTTCAGCACTGTAATGTTCAAGGTCACTTTTAGTCAAAGCCCTTTGCAGCTGGTTTTCACTCTAAGGGACGCTCTGTCCTGTGGTTTCATGCCATCAGTTCTCCTGTGGATTTACTGGTTCTTTTGTACAAGGGACCTTTTGCTTTGGATTTGCCAGAGGGAGTCACTTGTGCAGCCGGTGAGGAGTCCCAAAGGGCTCACGTGTAGATGCAGCTTTGTACCCATCCATGGGATGGGTTGGGTTTTGCCAGCTCTGGACAGCTATAGGAGCGGTGGTGTGGGATGGTGTGGGGAGGTTCTTGTGTTTGTTTTCAGACACTCCGGAAGCTGCAGTTCATATGGTGACAATCACAGCATTAAGCCACTAAAGGCAGAGCAGTGTCTGATGCCGCTGCCATGGAAAGAAGTTACGGTGCGGTACTTGAAAACCAAACTGAAGAAGTCTGAGAGCAAACTTAGAGAGGTATATCTCGCTTCAGACATTGCGGTGAGAAAGTTCTACTTCACTCAGTGAAATGTGACTGCAAATGTCCCCACTCTCTGCTAACGAACGAAAAGCTTGTGCACAAACCAGTGTGCCCGCTTGTGGTTTTGTCATTCAGCTGTTGACTTTTCCGATACCCTTTGGATGATCGCTGAGCAGAGCAGTGTCCCTGCGCGTTACACAGCTGCACAAAGAAGAGGCGTCGTCTCTTTCGGTGCGCCTGTGCTCTGAGAGCTGCCTCTCCAGCACCCAAAACCCCCGCGGGCACAAAGGGCTGTTGGCGTGCAGCCCCACAGCAGAGTCCCAGGGACCCCCAGGTCCAGCTTGGCATAGCCCAACCTCTGCCGCTGTGAGGGCCGGATGTCACGCAGGGGTCCCCTCTTCCCTCCTGCTTGCAAGTCAAGGCAGCGTCCCCTGGCCCCACACGGGGCAAGGCTATCCAGGTGCCTGCAGCGCCGAGCCAGCCTGCTCTGCCAGGCCGGTGTTGGCTCTGGCTGTTGGTGACCAGCTGTTGGCAGGCGTGGGGGATGCCTCTAGGCATCTGTTTCTCAGTTCCCCCAGGGAGAGGCAGTAGGTGAGCTGATAAGCACCATACTGCTTGGACCCAACCTCGAGGTCACCACTTGGCCTTGAGCAAATGGTCTGTGGAGGAATTTGCTTTCTTCTTGGAGTATCTCTGCAGCGTAGCCATCCCAGTGCAGTGGAGCTTCAGGTTGACTCTGGAACTGACCGGTCAGCAGAACTGTAACAACATTTTTATTTGGCTCCAGGGAAACAGAACTAGGACACCTCAAAACTCAGCTGGCAAGGATGAGGGAAGAGTGGCTCGAAGAAGAGTGTGCTGGTGTGGAGACAGAGCTGGCCTTAGAGGAAGCCAGAAGTGAAATTAAACAACTCAAGCAGGTTGTTGAAACCCTGAAAAACAGTTTGGCTGAGAAAGACCAAAAATGCGAGCAATACTTCCTGGACATCAGCATTCAGAACAAGAAACTGGAATCTTTGCTGCAGAGCATGCAGATGGCTCAGAACAGCTCTGTGAGGGATGAGCAGTGCCTGGAGCACACCTGTGGCTCAGAGGGGCAGCCGTTAGCGTTGTGTGCCACGATGCCAGGCAGTCTCATCCCAGAGGACTGAGCTCTGGAGGACGTGGGAGCTTGTGGGCTCTATCTTAGTGAGGACTCGGCTATCGGGACGGATTCATCTGAAGAGAGTTTGACTACTGCAGCCTCTGAGTTGAGTGATCCAGCTGCCTCCCCTTCTCCTGTGCCTAAAGAGGAGCTTGCAAGTGTTCTGGATGAAAATGTAACTTCTTCCCAGGAAGAGGAGAAAAGCAGCAACATGATGGTGGAACAGGCTGTCCAGACTGACATGATGCCATGTAGCCTAGATGTGGAGCAGCTCGTTCCAAACATCTTCAGGGGTCAAGACACTTGTCCTCTAAGCCCACCTTCTTCATGGAAGGAATTGGCTGAATTTTCTCTTGGAGGCTTCTGTGATTCTGGTCTCATAGTGGACTTGCCTCCAGGTGATCCAAATTCTGCCATCCTTTGGTCTCCCATGGAATCTCCATGCAGGAAGGTGGAGCACGGGGTCAATGACAGCCGTTTGATGTAAAAACTTGATTTTACAGAACCTCGCGATGAGGAAGCCTCTGGGGGTGACACTACTTTCTCTCAGGCAGGAGGAGAGAGGAGATCGTGGAGGAGCAGTCTCCTGAGAGATGTTCTGGCTGTAGCAGCCCCTGTTGTCCCAACTCTTACGTGGGCTTTTTCTACTCGGAGAGGGGGAGCAGATCCCATTTGTAACATGGGAGCTTTGCTTTCTGGTTGCTGCCTGGCAGCCATGCATTCTTTGGGCCGTTCACCGTTCACTGTCAACTTTTGAAGCCTCCCCTGTCCCTGGGCACCACCTGGCTGAGGCAGAGAGAGCGAGCTCTGTGGTGGATCAGAAAAAGTTTGGAGTTTGAAACTTGTTCCAGTGAGAACTATAGGTCTGGATGCGCCTTGAATCTTCCTGTTCTTTTAAAGCCTTCGTGTACTGGAACTCTTTGGTCTTTCCAGCCCTTTGAAATACCATGTACCAATGTTGTGTGTTTTCACTTCTTGTTTGTTTAATGACTTTCTCGTGCATTGCCTTTACAACCACAAGTTCAGTAAAGCGTGTTAGAAGCGTCAGACACGTGTGAGTGTTGTAATGCAGCAAAGCTATGAAAAATCCCCCCCTTGGCTAAGCTGTCAGTCCCAGGCCAGGGCCCCTGTATCAGGGCGAGGAACCATCAGGACCCACGTACAGAGTTAGACTGAGAGTTCCTGAGAGCAGCTCCAAGCACAAGCGCTCAGGCAGAGGAGAAGGCTCCAGTCAGCCTGCAGAGGCGCACGGCACCTGCTCTGCCACACCCACGTTGTGTTAACAGATGCAAGTGTCCAAACCTTCCACCCAGTTCCGTCTTCTTGAAATTTGTCACTTGTCATTTCTGCGCTCCCAGAAGAGCCTCAGACTTGCTGGCACTTAGCAGAGGCCCAAGGTCTTGCTCAGCCTGGCTGAGAGTCCTGCAGCCTCAGTGTGCACACTGAGCAGCTGCAGCGGTGCCCAGGAATTCTCCATGGCCGCAACGTGAGATGTGCGCATAGATCAGAGGAGGGCAACATCACCCAGCCGATGAAGCGGTGGGGTTTGGCTGGCTCCGACCAAGCCGTCCAAACCGCCTCTGACCAGGTCAAGCTCACCGGTACATATGCCACTTGATGCCGACACCCCCCCAGCCGATGAAGCGGTGGGGTTTGGCTGGCTCCGCCCAAGCTGTCCACACCGCCTCTGACCAGTTCAAGCTCACCGGTACATATGCCAGTTGTTGCTGCAAACATGCCACCGGAGACTTTTCCCCTCTGAGATTTTGCTTTAGTCTTCGTCACGTCTCGGTCATGTCTCACCTGCATCCCACTGGTGCTGCCTGCAGTTAGCTTGGGGAGGACCGTCAGTCTCCAAGGAGTTCAGTAAAAACTCATACCCTTTTCTTCTGAGTTTGGAACGTGCTTACAGTCACACCCATAGCGCACTGGCAAGTCTTGGCTCAAAGCATGCAGGGAGGGGGGACAAGTGCATTGCTTTCGGTAAAAGAATTAATCATAAGCCTCAAACTTCTTACTGTTTGCAACATTAGAGAACAGAATATTGTTCTAGTTATTGATACAGATGTGTAAAACAAAAGCTGCTCATTTCTCCTTGTATAGCTGTCCTGGGTTCAACATGGAGGAACCGGATGCTCTCATGTTGTCTGGCTTTCTTCTTCCCAGAGAGCTGTGGTTCTCCCAAGCTTCCGGGAAGGAGAACACGCCTCCTTGAATGAAGTCATAAAAGGGGGCGCGCCGAGAAGACTCGATGCCATTTTGCCATCTTGCTTCCCCCCTCTGCTCTATCTGCCCTCCTCTCTATCTCGTCCGTGGCTTCTATCAGATATGCCGTGGAGGACTCCTGTATCTTACGCCCTTGGGCTGGAGAGCTTTATCAAGGAGAAGAAGACACGTCCAAGACCTGCTAGTTCCCTGAAGCAGTAAAAGATTCCTTCTGCAACATGGGTAGGACCTTCTCTGTTTTCTGCCGATTCCCGGCGGGGGTGGTCTAATGAACTGTCTTGCCCTGATGGATGGACCCAGCGGTACCCCTTATTCCTGCGGC
>NW_010409771.1:0-381 GCF_000710305.1 Buceros rhinoceros silvestris
TATTAAAATTCCTGGCCTGGAAAGGGGGTTTCTCTAACCCTTTACAATTTGTCAAGCCCACCAGCATCCCAAGAAAGACGAGATCCTGGCACCCAACCTGCCTACCACACTCCTGTTAGGGAGAAGGGGAACCTCCTCGGGTTCTTTACAGCTTGGCCAGCTGCCAGGCTCGCACTGGCAGTGCCACTGAAACCAAAGTCCCTCTTGGTAGCCCCCAAGATTGGAGGACATTCGCCAAACCTATTCAGGGACCCTCCTGAGCAGCGACACTGAGACAAATCCCTTCAGTATTAAATCAACAGCAATAATTTATTGTGTAGATTTGAGACAAAATGCAGGTTCGAATGATACTGGTGATGGGGATTGACTGCGAAATGGCTT
>NW_010409771.1:415-7477 GCF_000710305.1 Buceros rhinoceros silvestris
GGTCCTTTCCAGCGTGCCCAGCCTGCCAGGCGCACACCGGCAGCGTCACTGAAACCACAGTCCCTCTCGGTAGCCCACAGGATTGGAGGATCTTCACCTAACCTATTCAGGGACCCTCACTAGCAGCGACACTGAGGCAAATCCCTTCAGTATTATATAATAGTTTATTGTGTAGATTCGTGACAAACTACAGGTTCGAATGATACCGGTGATTGGGTATTGACTGCGAAATGGATTTAAAACAACACTAAACACACACGAACCTAAACACTAATGATTATTTAATAGCCAGCCTGATGTTAGTATTTAAGCGCACAAAATACAGAGCTCTTACCCAGTAGGTGTCCCTGTGGGGGTGGGGAGAGAAGACAGGTTCAGTCCCTTGACCGATCCCAAAGTTCTGATGGTGGTCTTCTGTTCCTCAAAAGTCCCCCCTCTGTCTGCCACCTTTTATATTGTTTCTGTGCTTTTGGGTGGAGTTGAGTGACTCTGGTAATTTTATTCTTTTTATTCTGATTGGATGAAATATCTCTCGCTTCATGTTTAAAGGTACAGCGGTTAAAATATGGGGCGCATGCCCAGTGGGGAGTGGTTGCACCTTGGAAGCCTTTGGGATGGAGGTGTGTTTTTGTATTATAACAACATTATAATTAGCAAAGTTCACCTTGAGGACACAATTCCACCATTTTTGTTGGCATGGCAGCAGTGATCCATCTTTCTTGATAGCGGTTACTACGGTAAACTGTAGCAGCCTATTGTTATCTCCAAGAACAGGAACAGACCATGCTGCCTTCACATCACTCCTGTCCTTGTCTGGGGGCACGGTACGTTGCGCTCAGCTGCAGCAGGCCTTAGCCGTGGTAACCGCATTCCATTCTTGGGATCAGCAAAGTGTTCACAGCCGCTTCATGGCTGCTTTTAGTGTCAAGGTGTAAGCTAAAATCTGGGGAACAGTGTTTCCCTCACCTCCCCATTATCCATTGTTTTCCCACAGGGGTTCGAAACTGAACACAATACTCGAGATGTGGCCTCACCAGTGCCAAGTACAGGGGGACAATCACTGCCCTGCTCTTGCTGGCCACACTATTGCTGATACAAGCCAGGATGCTGTTGGCCTTCTTGGCCACCTGGGCACACTGCTGGCTCATATTCAGTTGGCTGTCAACCAGCACCCCCAGGTCCTTCTCTGCTGTGCAGCTTTCCAGCCACTCTTCCCAAGCTTGTAACTTTGCAGTGGGTTGTTGTGGCCCAAGTGCAGGACTCAGCATTTGTTCTTGTTGAACTTAATAATGTGTCCAGTTTTTTAACCTGAAATCTCTATGGATGGTTAAAGAGCACTCTAGAGGTTATCAGCTTTGCAAAATCCAGAACAGGAAGCATTTCCTATGTATGTGATATGTGGAATATTCTAAATATGTTGGAGTAGTTCATCAAAACATTCTTGAACAAAAGGTATAATCCTCTCACTGTTACATTTGCATTTGAATCAAAATATAATCACAGTTTGAGAAGAAGAATGAGTTCACAGTTCTTCTGAGATGCCAGTACTCTAACAGTTAAGAGAAGCATGGTCTTGGAAATGTTCCTTGCCATGTTGCTCAGGATCATTACTGTATTGTGTATTGCTGAATATTAGGGCACAATTCCTATATCACAATTCCTATTCCAATATCCAATAAGTATAAATCAACAGCCCTCTTTGAAAGAAGCAGAAGTCTGAGAAGTATCTTACAGTGAAATTTCACACTCACCAAAGCATTGTGACCTAGTAAGACAGAGAAGCTAGACTTGTAGCATAGTGCAACTGAATAAAGCAAACACTTAACCCAGATTGAATCAAGGTTTTGAAAATTTCAGGTCAGTGTGTTTTAAGGCAATTTAGAGGCAGAGCAGCATTCCTGATCAATGTTTAAGCTGGCATGAAGCCATTTATAAGCTGCATAGTGTCTTTGAGATCTATGTCGTAATACTACGGAAGAGAAATACTTTTTTGCTGAATTTTCTTCACTGTTGGAACTAGTACTTTGGAATAGGTGTCCCTCTGCTCATTGCATTTACTCTGCTTAGGAGTTCTCTCTGCACTTCTAGCTGATGCCTTTAGAGGTATCGATGTTCAGATTCCCCCTTCAGAATTATTACTTTAATGAAAGGTTCCAACTATTTCCTGATTGTTAAATGCATTCTGACTTCAAAAAAGCAAATGATATAAATAATACGAAATGAAACAAGACAGGATCAGATATCACGTTAACAGTTCATATTGGTTTACATTGGTAGCCTGAATACTGCAGATTTAATTATAAGGCTTTAGAATTATTACAATGTTACAAGTAATGACTTTTTCATTAAAGTGGAAAATAGCTTTTTATTCCCATACTTCCTTCATACCAGAAAAAGTTCTGCATGTTGTTACCTAGTAAATCTTGTCTACCTACAGATACAGTGAAAATTCAAGAAGTATTTCTTCCTTCATTGTTTCAATAAATCTGAGATGTAATAGTGCCCCTTTTAAGCAGGCAGTTTGGGTAAGGAACAGAAGATGTGGCAATTTATTTGTAACTCAACAAAATAAAATGATGCTGTATATGAAGATAAAGACAAAGTTTGCTTAAAAAATACATAATTTTATTTTTTTTTAAAACTCAATTTACAGGTCATTCCTTTAAGTCTGATCTGTAAATAAGGAATTCAAAGCGTGACACTAAATGGAATGGGAAACTTAGTAGAACTTTTATCTTAAACACTCTTTTCCCCTTCCAAGGAGCAGCAGCTGGCTGTGTATTTCATGTCTGCATTGCAAGTTGTGTTTTAGGGACTTCTTTATTGGAATTTATCATTTCAGACACAGGGGTAAACATCCACACAGTGCTCTGGGTATTTCATGCACAAAATGAATTAACATTAAAAATGGCATCTTCAGGTCGTCATAGTCTACTTTGAAAAGGCATATATAGAACCACCTTTTGTCATTGTCTTCACACAATATCTCACATCAACTGTTTCAAATGGGAATTGTAAATACAAAGTTAAAGATGAAGGCAGTATTCTGGTACATTTGTTCATTGCTAAATAATTTAAAAATAATTTGTTTATGTTAAATCTCGAGAAAGACAAAGTCAGTGAATGTGAAATCACTCTTAGTTGATGTGAGTCTGGAACTGTAATGAAGGAGAACTGGATAGATGTATTTTCAAGCTCTGTAGATTGAAATGTTTTCATTGAATTGTCATATGCTGCTTCCTAATGAATCCATTCGTAGTGGTGGTTCATTACTAGATATTGCCTTGGCTTTCACAAACCCTTCTGTTTTTCTTTTACCACTGCACTACCTGTATCCAGTAATCACCAAATCTAGATTCCTTTATAATTCATAAGGAAGGCTCTACAGCACAAGGAGATGATGCTTCCAGATGTGTTTCCTGATCTTACTAATTTATACGTTTCAGAAGCAGAGAGTTTCTTTCTTTTCTCCTCTCTAAAAAGCTACTTTAGGTATACGGCTGGAGAGGGATAGATTCTACTGACATCAATCTTTTCTTCTTTTTGATGGCGTTCTCCCCTCCCGCAACTACCCTTTGTATTTGGAAAAAGCTGATTCATTTTTAAGACTGTACTAAAAATGGTGATACAGCTTCAAAGCAGAGAATAGTAAAATATTTCCCCTACCTTCCAGTGTCTTATGCACCAGTCACGAAGAAACACTTCGCTGAGGGCATGTTTGCAGTGAGTTATCGTCACTGAAATCAGGGCCAAACCTATGAACGAAATGTCTAGTTACTAGAGAATATCTTCCTTGAGAACTAGATCCTCTTATTTTCATTGGTGAATTGAAAGTGTAGTGACTGAATGATACCTTTTAAAGTAAAGACTTAAATATTTGTTATATCCAAATCAGTTCTTTTGAAAGGCACCAGCTGACATTCACTATGCCTTGTCATGCGCTTGCTCTGCTTGTCCAGGATTCTCAGTTCCTGTTTAGTAGTACTAAGGAGAAAAGTAAGCTTATTTAGTAGTTTGAAAGAAAAGCACCATGTTTCCTTGGTTATGCCAGACATTTCTAGTGCACTTATTGTTTAATGATGTACTGCAGAGGCAGATGACGAAGACTTGCAAATGCAAAACAGTATTTTCCCTGTGACTGTAAGTTATGGTGCAAAGGTGGAGAGTTATGATATGATAATCTGTCCCAAGCATCAGCAGAGTAGAAATAAAACAAGTTGGTGATCTCTCAGAGGAATACTCTGATCTGGATATTGTATTTTTAAATGATGTCAGGGGTAATTAAAACTAATTTCCTACCCGAACAAAAATGATTTCGCAATTGCTTTTCTCCTTGATTGGACATATGGCTTCAAAACTGTCAAAAACCTTCCAAAACTCTGCAGATGGTCAATCGCAGTAGGGCAGAAGGCAAGTATTTTCATATTCTGCTATGTGCAGAACACTGGGAAGATGTGGGGAAAGATTTAAGAATATCTCAAAATGCTTTTTCTGGCAATAAGTTGGAATAAATTTTGAAAACTGGGAACTATTTATTGTTACATATGCAAATGGAAGCTCACTGTAATATCATAGCATCCTCTCCCAAACTGTTCAGGGACAATACAGTTTTCACACTGGTGCTCACTTAGAACATTTTTAACATAAGCTAATTTTAAAGTAAGGTTGTCATGCCTATATTTTCAATGTTTTTACTAAACAGGAGGACCACTGCTTCAGATCATGGGTACTACTATCATGTAAATCAGCAATAATGATACCCAGCAGAGTTGTAAATGTGTTTGGTTGAAAGGAAAAGATACTAGCAAACGCAAGCCGTGAAACTGGCTTTCACTGTACCAATCCATTTCATACAAGGTTATATTATTCAAATGACGCATGATTGATTACTAAAAGGCACAGAGGAATGTTAATGTGCAGATAAGTGATGCATCTAAGTTATTCAGTGAATGTAGCAACAATACATTCATTACTGAATGAAACAACTATTAATGTTGCCACATCTGAGAGTAAATGTTATGCAAAATATAGCCAAAGTTAAATCCATGTTTTCTCAGTAATATCTGCACCTTCATTATATTCTTTCCTAATTAGATGATTAATGAGACTGGTTTACATTCCATTCTGGCAGCACTTTGTATTAGTACAAAAATATTCCTATCTACAGGACTGTGTACTATATGTAATATACACTCTGTAATAATACGTTTACCAGTCTGAGTTCCATTGTGCTTCAGCCAAGTTTCTCTTCAAACATGTGACTAAAGAGTTAATAAATGTCTTTGGAAGACAAGAAAACTGACTGAAGATTTTTGGGGAAGTATCAGGACCTAGCAGGAAGAGACAAATGCCCACATCTCCTTAGAAAGCTTGTCTTCCCCAAAAGGAGTTTGTTTTTTAGGAGCACTTGGTGCTGAAAAAGAATTTTCTCTATGTGGTGCTTGGTCCTGTGGTGCAGAGTTGTGAGGTGAGAGAGATCCTGGGCTGAGCTTGAAAGGGTGAGGTGTTACCTCGAGTACCATCAACTCGTTCTAAAGCCTTCTGTGGTCCTTAAAGAATCACAATATGGAAATTGTGATCCTCAAAGAAAAGCATCACAATAAGATAACACAACATAACTGGGGATGACCTAATGCCAACAAAAGATCAATCACCTCCTGACCGGGGGATGGTCGAGGGGGAAGTGAGATCACTTGAAGGCAACAGAAAAGTAACCTAAGACTAATTAGCATGGTAAAAATCACATCCGTAGGTGGAGACCTAACATGCTAATATCAGATTGCCTTGATATAATGAACTAGGCACTAATTAGTGCCTTTGCAAAAGGACATTAATTAGATATAGACCAATGAACAAGTGTTGTGCAATTTTTCTTTGTTGTATCCTGTATAAAAACTTACAATTCTTCTGAAAAGGTGTGCTAGCTTTGTAAACTATTCCCTGTACAGAACTGCATTAAAGGTTAGAAGGTGGATCTCTGCTCTGTGTGTTCATTGGCTCCTTCACACTGGGCACAAACACAAACCCTGACAAAGGGACAACACTACTAATAACAGAGGTTAGGACTACAGCAGTGGAAAACTTTAAAGAATTGAATCCTCTTAAGTTACACAAGCCTTGCTGTTTTGGCTGAGATTGTTGAAACAAAACTACAAAAGCAGCTCTAGCAGACTTAATTATGGCTTTATGCCCCACAGAACGTGACGACTCTGTACTAAGAAGAAAGATTTTGCTAGAAGTAGAGTAAGAAAAACTGATCTTAGTCTAAGGACATGTCTGTGCAGGTTTTTTAAATACATTTTAAATGTGTCTGAAAAAATTATTTAAAAAAAAAATCAAATCTTTTCTAGTCTGTGGTATTGACCGTCTTGAAATCTGCTTTATGAAATCAGGCTCTTCACGAGAGAAAGAGATTACTTTGGAACAGAAGGAATAGAAAAGACTCCTGGGTCAATTAGTCTGTGGTATTGACCGTCTTGAAATCTGCTTTATGAAATCAGGCTCTTCACGAGAGAGATTACTTTGGAACAGAAGGAATAGAAAAGACTCCTGGGTCAATGAAAGCAGTCTGCCTACCAGGCATAGATAACTGTCCTATAAATACTTAGTTCAGGGAGATTCAAAAAGTTTGTAAACTGCTATGTCATTCCTCAGGCAATGCTAAAAATTAGGGAAATTAAACCTGCAGTTCCTTCCCCATATAAATTTCTCATAATATTGTGCTTTCTGGAGGAAGGATTAAAGTAGGACTACCATGACATACGTTTCCCTTAAGAAAATTTTCTTCCCCTTGGAAGTTAATCAGTAATTGTTTTCTGTAATCTCTTGTGGACCAGTGTCAGGTCTTCTATAAAGTCCTGCCCCCTTCCAAATGAAGAGCTTCCTCTAGGGTGGTTAAATAATCCCTCTTCAAAAATTTTTCTGTGATATACTTACAGTTTCAGATTAAATAGCCCTCAAGTACTTGCATCATAATTTATTGTGGCTAGTCCTCACATATATTTAAAACTTACCATTATTACTGTGTGTCAATGGTTGGCAGAGGTGAGCCAGGTCCAATGA
>NW_010409772.1:0-13163 GCF_000710305.1 Buceros rhinoceros silvestris
AAAGAGGCAGGTTTTTGACAGGGAAGGGACCTTCACAACCAATCCTTGACTTCTGTGGACTTCAATTACGCAAAAGAGAGGTTGTTTTCCTCTTGCAAAACGAGAATAAACTTACTAAAACTTCTTCAGAAGAAGCAAACAAACCAACCCTTTGTGTTCCACCCGGGAAAGGCTTGGGGGAAAGGCCTGTGTAGCTTGTAGAGCAATCAGAGGCAGGCTCTGAGGTTCGCAGCGACAAGCAAAGGGGCACCAGTGCCCCAGGAAGTTGTAAGGGAAAAAATATTGTAAAAACATAAAAAATCCTTTGTCCTGAGAGCTATTAAGCACTGAAGTTGTTGGGGGAGGCTGTAGAGTCTCCAGCCGTTGGGATAGTCGGAGCTCCACTGGACAAGGCTCCGAGCAACTGCACAGGGGCTGGAAGGGTCTTCCAGAAGTCCTTTCCAGCCCGATTTTTCTCGGGACTATGTGCAGAGGATTTGCACTCTGGACCAATATGGTGCAGGAGAGGGTTTCTGCTAGAAGATCCAATCTGTGGGTGCGCACAAGTGTTTTCTGTTTGAGAAATAGACAATAAAAACAGAGTGAGAAGCGAGGTGTAACTTGGGCACAGGATTTCCCTGGCCTATGTTTTTCTTAGTTTGTCTAGTTTATACTGAGGTTTGACTGAGTGCTTTACGCTCTGCCACCCAGAAGCTTAGCTGCAGGAGAAAGTAACCTGGCATATTTATTGGCTGTTCCTGGTCTAAAGCTAGAGGTTAAGTCCTAATGTAGACATTGTGATTTCAACATAGCCTTCCTATTTTCGCTTATATTACTTTATAAACAATGAAATATGTCCTTCCAGATTGTCCAGATGAATGTTGATGTGTTACCCTGTATTGTCCATATAAGCGGTTGGATGATTAACTTTTAATCTGAAGTACCAGAAATAGAGATGTGTCCAACCTGTTTTGTTAAGTTAGTTGTGGTCACAAAGACTCTTCCCTTTCATCTTAATCCCGGGGTTGAGAATTATTCTTTATGGTAACCTTGTACTTGATTTATTTTTTTTTTTTTTTTTAAGGAAAAATTCCCCAGTATTAATAAGAGTTGAAAGGTCCCTGATGCTGCCAAGGTGTAGTGTGGGGCTTGCCTCATTGAATGGGTATGGCCGGCGGATGGTGAACACAATTCCTCAGTCCTTGTGGGAAACCTTCTTCACTCTCTGCTTGTGAAGGTCTCTAGGGGGACACTTGAATATGATCAGGGGCCTTCTTGAGTTATAACCTCTGCAGCTGTGAAACCACTGGAATGTGCGTGTGGATACAGGTGATGTCTCAAGTCAACATGGGATGCTTTTCAGCATTATGTGACAACACTCATTTGGGGATTGTCATGTGTGTAACATCTGTGAGGACAAAGGGCAGACAAGCATTAAGGACAGGAAGAGACAAATAACTGTGACCCAGGAGCAAAAGTGCTGCATGGCATATTTCTGTGACGTATCGATGCATAGTCCCCTGCTTCAGCATGCTGAGTTAGTAGGGACCCTGAATCTACCGTTGCAGAGGAAATGACTACAGGACATCTTAGAACTGACATTAGGAGCTGATTAGGTAGAAAGGAGGAGTTTTCTCAATGAATATTTTTCTACTAAGTCTTAATCGTGTTATATTTTTAATAAGAAATGGTTTTGCTGGATTAAACCAATGAGTTCTCTGTGAATAAATCTGGTGAGATGGTAAAGTGTCCTAAACATGGTGTATTCATGAACTTGCATAAATGGGCTAGTTGAGTTTGTTCCCTTTCCTGGGAAAGTCTTGTAGTTTGGGTGAGGAAATGGGGGAATCTGTGTGGTGGGTTCTCTGTTCTTGGAGGGATTTGATTGTGTGTCCTCTTTATCTTAGGTGATAGTCTACTGTACCAGTTAATTTAGTTATTGGGCATACAGATACTTGATTTGGCGATGAGAGAAGGGAGTATTGTGAGGTGCGGAAATGGTGACGTCAGTAGGCACCTGGACAGACTTACAGGGAATATTGGGGAAGACCGCGGTCGGAGATTGCTTGGAAACTCACCTCTCCGGTTAATGCAGCAGAGAGACAAAGCTAGGTTTTCTGTATAGGTAGATGAAAGCTCCTCTGATGGTGTTTCGTGAAATGCCCCTGCTGTTACCTGCAGGGAAATACAAGTCAGGCAGACAAGAGTCTCACTGTGTAGCTCAGAGCGTGGTCTGGGAGGAAAGTGTTCGGATTGACTGGGAACTGCAGAAACGTGGAACAGAGGGAGCTTGTGCAGAGAGGAAAAACTTCATCTAGAGAAAATCAAAACCAGGCTTCTGGCACTTGGAAGAAAAGCTTTCATAGGGGAGCCTTTAACAGTTTCTTAAAGGCAGAGTGTCGGGTGTGGAAGAGTACACAGTTTGGGATGATGCATTTCCTTGGGGTGAAGTTGTAATATTCATGTGCCTTCGAACAAGTGTCAGGATTGAGGCTGGCAGAATGCAGTGGAAATGGCCAAGAGTGGTTTGAAAAAAATAGTCCTAATTCAATAGGATTTTTGGGGGGAGAAAAAAAAAACCAAAGAAAGGTGGCTGGACAAAAGCTTGTGTGCTTCTGTATACAAATCTGGGAAGTACAACAGGAAACTGCAACAGCTGGTTTGAAATGGGAATGCTGATTCAAAAGGCTTATCAGGCCTGTCGGTGGGACATTCTGATACTATGGCACAAAATACACAGGGAAGATGGAATAGCTTAACCCAAGAGAGAAGTGGCAGTATGTGTTGAAGAAAGCTTTACTGTTAAATCTGATTCCTGGTGGCTTTTTGTTGGTAATGAGTCACCTGGACTGAAATTCTAGCCCGGAGGAGAACAAACAACCCGGTTACTGACCACTCAACATGATGTAGGAGTGACCACTTTGTTGAGGAAAATCAGAGGGGCAGCAAAATCTGGATAGAAAAGGAAGAATTCCTTACCCTCACCTAGGCTGGATCACACACATTGGGGTGTGATGCTGAGTGCAATTGTTTAGATGCCACAAATTAGGACTTCTTAGAGCCACTACTTGGAGAACCCCTGTGAAAAGCAGCAGTTCTTGACCAATCTGGAGCAACACGCAGGTAATTGGATTCAGATGTTGCTTTAGAACAGCCAGACTGTAGTTTTAATATTCTTGCAGGGATAATAAAAGCCAAAGAAACAACTGATGTGTTTAATTTTGGAAGGGGGGATTACATAAGATGAGGAGGCTCATTAACTCACATATGGGTTAAATATAAAAACAAGAATAAGGCAGACAGCAAGAGTTTGAGAAACAGCTTGCAAAAGGGATAAAACCAGCCATAAACCCTTTTCTTCTGATGTGCTGGGGTGGGGCAGGGAGAGATGACCACAAAGTTTGTAAGACTGCTAGGAATGGGGGGGTAAGAAAGAACACCTACAGAAAGTAAAACTTGAATTAAAAACTTTGTTATTTGTGCACACTTGTGTTCACTATGGATGTGCTCAGGGAGGTTTTAATGGAAAATGGTGACATGATAAACATATCAGAAACTTTGAGTGCGGTGTCCTGCTGAGCACTGTAATGGCAGGCTCAAAGAGAAAATCTTTCTCTGTGGGGAAAATCATTAGAGAAGTTGTCTCATCAGTATGCCAAAAGATTTGCTTTAGAGAAAAATCTACAACGTAAACAGTGTTTAAGTGCTGTGATTTGATGATATGTACCTGATTCTTCAAGGAAATTTTAATGTGAAATTGCTGAAGTCTTAACTCATCTGCATAACCTCTCACATAACTACGCACCTTTCCAGGGAAATGGAAATACGTCAGTATTTTAAGATTTTTGAGGGAGGTATAGGCACAAAGTTAGATTTTTGTATTCTGTAAACTGAACCTGTGAATAAATAAGCATGAATTAGAGAAGAGTTAGTATGGCTTTGTACGGCTGTCTTTTTTTTTTCGCCATTCAGAAGTGTGTTTTGTTTTGCAGATCTGCTGAACTTCTCTGAAGAAATTTTATAAGAGTGTGGTCATGGATGAGTTGGTTAATGTACCTGGACTCCCAAAGGCTTTTGATAAACCTATTTTTAAAGTCTAAATGGGAACCAAGGTGCTGTGAGACAAGGGAAGACTTCCTACTTAAGAAAGTGATCTTAGAGTTAGACTGGATTATTCTAGAGTAAGTCAGCTCCTAATACTGTTTTCTTGAAAAATAATGGGCTATTTTAGACAGGAAAGAAGACAACCACTAATGTGGACAACAACTAATGTGATTTGACCCTATCTTGAACCTGATGTAGCATCTGCTTTTGTCTTCTTTCTATTACACAAATATGATGTAACTGAACTGTTGTCAGATGCATATTCTTTGCAAAGAACAATTAAATAGAGTAGGACTTGTCAGTCCAGAAAGGGTATGTTTGAGGGACACAAGTTCTGTAACAGTACAAGTGCTGCAGAGAAAGTTGTTGCAGAAACACTGGATATTTATTGACTTAATAGGAGGCATCTAATATTTATGTATAATTTGCATAGTTTTGAAAATTGTCCAGACAAATTAATGATGGAAAAATCCACCAAGGACAATAAAACAATGGCAGCTGTGGTTCATGGATTCCTTGAGCTAAGGGTTCTTGGAAGCTAGGACACTAATACGAAAGGAGCAGAGATGGTTGCCCTGTTCCCTGGTCGACTTCTGACACTGGTGTTGTCAGTGTAAAGATGTCGGCTAGGCAGGCACTTGGCCTGACCCGCTGTAATGTTTTTAATGTGGTGCAGGGAAAAGGAGCTCTTGGACCAACCGTTTGCCCAGCACCGACTGTAATATATGCACTGTGTCACTTGCTAGGGTGATGTGTTCTAGAAAAACCCGAATTCATGGTCTTCCATGGGACGAGCAACCACTTCTCTGTAATTCTTTGTTATCATCACTCCCCCTAGTCTGTCAGTTTTGCACGGCCAGTGGCATCACAGGTGGGAAGAAAAATTGCAGGAAGCATAAATATTTGGTTCACTCTCTCATCCTAATGATAAAGTGTTACTCTTTTATCTTAAAATGACATGGTCTTTTGACAATGACAAGGCATATCTATTTGATCTCTTCAGTGTGTGGCTCATTTCAAGGTCATGAGGCGTCTTTGCAGTCAATTTCACCTATGCTCATAATGTAGAATGGGGAACAATGTTTTGTCTGTGTGGTGGGGGAATGATGTGCCTCAATAACTGGATGTGTGCCTCTCAAAATTTATTACATGAGTCTGAAAGAGTTCAAAATGCTCTGGGCAAATTAAGATGACCGCAGCACTGCTGTCTTCCAGTTTATTTTCCAGTTGGTGTGAGACCAGAAGGCAGATACTCCTATACAACCAGCCTCACTCTACGTGCTGAGATCACAGAGTTACAGAATGGCTGAGGTTGGTGGAGACCTCTTGCAATCATCCAGTCCAATCCCATGCTTAAGCAGGCCCACCTAGAGCAAATTGCCTAGATCCATGTCCAGTTGGGTTCTAACTATCTCCATGGATGGATACTCCACAACCTCTCTGGACAACTTGTGCCAGTACTTGACCACCCTTGCAGTAAAAAAACGTTTTCTTATGTTCAGATTGAATTTTTAATTTGTGTTCACAAGGCTCTGTGCCATTTAAGAGAGATGTGGTGTACATCAGCGTGGGCTTAGAGAAGTGGAATGTTGAAGCAGTGCGAGGTGTCGAGCTGGAGTATGAGAAACATCGTAGGAGCCATCAGTGGCAGGAGTCTGGAAGTGCTGCTGTTCATACTGCAGCCAGTACCAGTTTTATGGTTTTTCAGTAAAGAGCAGGGTTATTTTTTTATTTCAGAGGAAGTTTGTTGATTGATTTGTATAATAAAATATCTATCATCTGAGCATTTTCATGGGGAAAAGCCATGTTCAATGTTAATTAGCTGTCAGGCACATTTACTGGAATTTTTGGTGTCTGGAGACACTGTCAGTTAAATATCTTAATTTTTTTTAATTTGTGACACCTTAGTTTTCCTTTTCATTTCCTTTGCTTTCTTTTTAAGGGAGCAGGGCAACTGTGTTGTCTAGCAGGTAATGAAATCTCTTACCCTCTAAATAGGGCTCCGTTTTCATCTGGACTGTCAAAAAAAAGGCTGTTACAGAGAAGTGATGAATTAAATACTACCTTCAAATGACTTAAATGTCACTTGAATTTTCATGGTACTTACCATGTAAAAGAAAACTGTATGACTCTCAGTGTTTTATAAATCATCATAAAGTTCCAAACTTGTTAGGCTTTCTTCATGTGTCTCTTATGGTAACATGGTGTGTTATGCAGAATTGGTGGGTTTGTGACATACTTATGAAAACAGAAAACTTGTGTAGCGTTTGCATTCTACATGGCAGTGACATGAAGTAGCAATGGCAAAAGTAACTGGGGATAGAAATGCTGTATTTCTTTCCCTTTCCACTTCTAAAGTTCTCATACCTTACATATTTCTCTGTTTATAGGAACTGTAAGTATAGATTTTCCACATGTTGTTGAAAACTCTCTTTTTCCTTTTTCCCCAGGAAAATGAGTCATGCTAGAGACTTTAAAAAATTACAGAAATTAACTCTCACTCATTTTTATACATCCTTTATAGGAAGAACAAAACTTCAGTTATTTTCGGTGATAATAAGGATGATTTTTTCCCCCCAAAAGATGATACAACCTTTTTTCTAATCAGTAACACTGCCACCTTCTCTTTATTTTACTAGTTATTGGACAGCCTGCGAAGAATAAGCATCCGAAAGAACCTGGGGAAAACAAAATTAAGCATGTGAACAAAAAACTAAAACCCAAACCCCCCAAAATGAAGGAGAGAGAATCTGCTGACTCCTCTTTGAAGTCCCAGTCCATACTGACCCAGGTGATGGATAAAGGTCGTTTCCAGAAACTAGCTGCCACTTTAAGCCTGTCTGCAGGACAAAGTATAGAACTGCGATGTAAGGGGAGTAATGTTACTTGGAACTATCCTTCATATTTGGACACCTTTAAAGACTCCAGGCTCAGGTAAGCTGTTTTTCAGTTTGGGGGGGAAAAAATCCAGAACTTCTTTTTCATACTGCTTTCAGTAGCATTGTGTGTTATAGTTTGTTCATTTACATTTTTGCAATCAAGGTGTGCCACCTAGTTGTTCCTGCTATCAGTAAAAAAGGATGCGCCTCTTGCAGTCGTCACCAGTTGCTGCCCTGTGAATTATTTTGTAGCGTGTGAACTGGATTCCCCTCAGATGAATCTAAAATATAAGATGTGGTCCAGCAGGACACCAATGTGCTGCAGCCACTAACAGGGAACCACATTAGAGCTAGTCTGAGGTAAAACTCGCAAAATGTGCAAGTGTGGATGTCAGCTACTCACTGCCAGCTCTGCTGCTCTGCAGGGACCTGTTCTAGTTGGTAACATAGCTACCATCTGAGACACTAAGATTAATTCCCTCAACTAAGGAAAAAAATACACCAACTGCCCCATGCTAAGAAGCAAGTAAGAGTAGCTTGCTTTTTCAAAGTGACCTTTGTGTGCAAAGGGGAATTGCAGGGTGTGTGGTGTGGCAGCGTTTAGTGCTGAGGATAGTCACCTTGGGTTTAGGAAGGCTTTTTCTTTCATCTAGTGGCATCTTAAAGGAAATGGCATAAGTAATTATCAGAGCAGGAAGGTGAACTGAGGACCCTCTCCCTTCCTGTGCCCCACCAGGTGAGCGTCTTGTAAATGTCTTCTCCAAACCCCCATACATTGGTTTGCCTCCTCAGTTTTTGAGGATAGAACATCTAGCTAAGTGTAGATTAAATACTGTAATTTAGTTCTGGATTTAAAAGAGGAGGGACATATAAGGAGCTTAAGGATGTTTTCCTCAGGCATTTTTTTGCCATGAGTAGCAAAAAGTGTCTGCTTTACGGAGGTTTATGTGTCTATAAAAGACAAGTAGTGAGGAGACCGTGGAGCACCATGAACGATGCCCTAAGAGAGAGCTGTAAGGAGCTTTTCTTGGATTATTAGGCGAGAGAGGCATAGAGGTGTGAGCATAGGTATTGTTCTTTTGTTCCTAAATTAAGTATAAATGTGTGGGTTCTCGGTAAACAGCTGAGGTTATCTGAATCTCTTGTGTGACCCATTTCACTTATTTAAAGATATGATGCTACCTTAAAATCACTTCCTGTTAATTGATTTTTCAGATATATTCTTCTGCTTGTACACCTCTTTTTCAAAGAGGAGTCATGAAGATTGGCAGTTATAAACTGTGATCTCTAACGCATCTTTCTGAAACTCATGAGCTTGGTCACTGAGTATTTATTTGCTTGTCTCCTGAAGGCTGAGGGGTTCCAGAATGACACTGGCTGAATAAACCTCTGTAGCTAATGCCAGGCTTCTGTCATAGTAAGTTACAGCAGTAAGCCTTTTTTTGCTGAGGGCTTATTGCAGTGCTATCTCTCGAAAGATCTTGAGGCCAATTTAAACAACGACTGCTTTTTCTTTTGCAAGAAATAATGTTTTATCTGAATTTATTCCAGTAGGTGGCGTATGTCAGCTGCAGCACGGGCCTGGCTTTCCAGCAAGCCAAAGCTGGATGTGCAAACTAGTATCAGAGTCATATAATGGTTTAGGTGGAAGGGACCGTAAAGATCACCTAGTTCCAAACTCCCTGCCATGGACTGGGACACCTTCCACTAGACCAGGTTGCCCAAAGCCCCATCCAACCTGGCCCTGAACACTTTCAGGGAGGGAGCATCCACAGCTTCTCTGGGCAACCTGGTCCACCATCTCACCACCCTCACAGTAAAGAATTTCTTCCTAATATCTAATCTCAGTCTACCCTCTTTAAGTTTAAAACCATGACCCCTTGTCCTATCACTCCCTGATAAAGGGTCCCTCCCCTTCTTTCCTGTAGGTCCAATTTAAGTACTGGAAGGTCACATACATCAACAGGGAGCCTGTGCATGTGTGGTTGTGGTTGTCCTTTTCAAGTGTATCTTATGCTTTGTGCACTTGCAAATAGGTTGCTGGCATGGTTTAGTCCTGTAGACCTCCAGATCTTGGTATCTTTTAGCATCTGGTACTGAAGAAGGCAGGGCAAGTGTTCACAGTTTTTCAAGAGGAATCTGAAGGCTTCATCATTATTTGTTTGACTGCCTATTCCTCTTGCAAAGTAAAGTACTTCTCTAGTGATGCATATGGGACAAAATAGAAGAATTTAGGGTAGTTTTGGGAAAAAGAGATAGGTATTTCCTAACTGTGTTGTTTGGCATTTTGTAGTATTGAAGTAGTTTGGGATTCTGTTGTCTCAACAATTTACCCTTTCTGTTATCAATCAAGTTCACAGTATTTGTACTACTTTAACCATATAAAAAAAGTTAATAATGTCACACAAAATACATGCTATAAGACATTTTGGCTGGGTCGATATAACTTGCCTAAGTATTTATTTTCTTCTCGAAGTATCTTAGGCTTATATTTAAGTGTCTGAAATATTGAAATATTATGATCTTTGCTTTAGAAAAAATATTTTGAAATAAGTTATTGAAGCAGTAAGGCTGAGTTAGAGTGAGTCAACAATTTTAAATGTAAGCAGAAGATCCTATAATTAATTAGAGAAATTGAAAACGTAGAATAGTAGCATGCTTCACAGAATAGTAATAATTTATGGAGAGATTGACCACAGAATCTTGTGCAGTTAGATTTTCATCACATTTTTGGCGTGACTTTGGTAATTATCTCAAGATCTTTGTTGTGGTGCTAATAGATGCATATGAAACAAAGTCTGCTTTATAGAATGTGAAATATGAAATTTATGTTCTGTGGTTTTAGAAAGCTTTGCTTGCATTTCACTGGAAATATAAAGATAATATGCTATTTAGTTGGCTTAGTCGGTAGTGTTTGTAATGAACTGGCAGCAGAAAAGGTTGTAAAAAATGTTACCATCTTTCAAGATGAGCTTAGATCTTCCCTGCACACAAAAAACGATGCACCGAACACCAACTACAATAGGCAAGTTTTAAAGTTTTATGAATACATGTTATACTCATTATTTTAAAAGTGCTGAATATAGGGCAAAGGGGGAAAGAGCAGAAAAATTATTAGCAAATAAGGTACAGCAAAAATTGTTTAATCATCTATACAGATATATAGAATCATCAAATTGTTTTGGTTGGAAGAGACCTTTAAGATCATCGAGTCCAACTGCTAAACTGGCACTGCCAAGTCATCACTAAATCACGTCCTCCAGCACCACACCTATGTCCAGTATCATCTAACATCTTTCAAGTGTGTAAAGACCAGGTATAAGGTAATCCCTTTGTTACCAATTAGTGAGGTGTGGAGTGAAACCCAAGCTAATTAACTGGGCTGGGCTTTTTTACCTTGGATTTCCACGCTAGTCTTGCTGGAGTTGGGGCACTGGTGGAAACCGGAGTTGGCAGCAATGGGGAAGTGGTTGGTGTGTGAGGAGTTAATGGATAGTGAAAAAGGAGCAGGTTGGGGTGGGGAGGAGGGGCAGTAGTGGTCAGGACCATGCAGTTGCTGGGGACTACTCACTACCATTCTTTTGTTCATTTGTATGTCCCTACAGCAGCAGATGCTCAGGTAATCCAGTTCCGTTTTGTTTCTTTAAATAACAGGAGGGATGTACAAATTTGACTGGTCTGGTGGGAATTTTAAAAATAAGCAAGGTGTTTTACATCTCCTGCAAAATGCTAACATCCTGTAACTCTAGCTGCTGCAGAAGGAGGCTTTAAGGATCCTGGCATCTGACAGAATTGCAGTTATGGAAGGCAGAAGACACCTTAAGGTTCAGGGCAATAAAGTTGTTGGTAGCTCAGTTGGTTGGAGGGTTTGTTAACAGCAGAGGTCCAGGGCAGAAGCTGATGCTGAAGATGCTCACTGCATTCTGTTTCCTGTCTGTAGTTCTGGGAGAAAAGGTGCTTTTGCTCGCAGCTAGTTAAATTTAGCATCCACATAATAATGTATTTCCTGTGGGTGAATGCAGAAAGAAGTAGAGATAAAAGCCAGATGTTTTGTCTCCATGAGAAATTTACCACATTTTAAACTTGTACTCTCCTTACCACATGGACAACAGACTGGATAACAATATGACTTTTCTAAGAAGGACGAGATAATAATTAGAAAAGCCATTTCTCTAGTATTAGTGGCTATGCTTTCTCTGAGTTTGTCTTTGCAAGTGTACTTAATGACCTGGTAAATAAAACATTTTTGCTTGCTGTACTAAAGCCTCAGTTTTTAATAGGTCTGTAGCTGTTAACACATACTAAAATTACCATATGGGAGGAGGGAAAGATGCTGAGTGAAGGGAGGAGGAGGACTCCTCAGCTGTTTCTTGTTGAGCCAGAGGAGAAAACCTCTCTTTCCTCTACCCTAACTGGAGTAAATAACAGTGCGTAGGGAAATGATTTGCTTAGCTTTGGAGAGTGTAGCATGCAGTGCAACTCTGGGGAGAAAGCTAGAATCGTGCAAACTTAGCTCGTGAGTTAAAGACACACACCAGCTTGCTTCAGGACTACGTTATTATCTGTAATGCTCTCCCGCCTCGTGCAGCATAAATACACCCTGCAGATAACTTTTTGTCTGAAAATTTTGTGTGGCCAAATATCTCGGTGGTGTTAACAATTAAAGGTAGCTTGTGCACCTCAAGAACAGAAGGGTTGGAATGATGTTTTGTAAGACTGCATAACAAATTAATGACTGCAGACTCACCCAGAAACTCAGTCTACAATGTATGAGAAGGATCAAAAATGGAGAGGGATAAAGGAAAAGTCAGGGCAAGAACATTTTCCTTTTCTTATGCTTTATAACAGAAGGCTGCTCTAGATTAAGGAAGCCTAACTTCACATGGTCTCTGCTCTGCCTGGGTCTCTCACTTGCCGAAGATCAGCTGTATTTATCACAGAACTTCATCTGAAAGTTGATACTCTCATGAAATGGAACTGCTCCAGTGGAGGAAGCTGGGGCAAAGAGCTGGGCGCACATCATGTGCATGTTTGTGTGTATGTACACGAACATTAGAACAGTTTCCTCAGTGCTTCTGAGTTGCAGAGGGCAAAATGCTTTCCGTGAATGCAGGCTCCTGCTGGCTTCGTGGGACATCGTTGTGCTCATGTGTATTACTGAATTTCATTTTGTTCCATGAGCTCTGGAGTCTGAAACTAAGGGATTTTTTTTTCCTTGTGTTAAACAGTAAGATGTTATGTTCCTCTCCTAGGGAGCTTGTATTTGAGATAAGCCCTCTGTTGTCTATGTGAATGTTGCTGTTTGAGAGGAGTTTGCTAGATCCTCTTTGAGTGATGCTATGTACACTGTCCTTTCTAGACTTGGCATAATTTTTCTGGCAAAGATCTTTTGAACTTCAAATAAGTAAAGCTTAGTAAGGTGAATGTATGGAATAAGATTTTGGAATAGTTTTCTAGTTTATTTAAAGGGTCTTGTAATGTTTGTGTAGACAAATTTACTTTGATGTGTAGAGCACAGCAAAATTTTGGCTTTTGAGTCAGATTTCCCAGCATCTAAAATAGTAATGAAATAAAAGTTATCCTGGAAATATTGATCAGCTGCAGGATTTACCGTTTATAATTTGATTTGTATGACCTGTTTTGTCTGCTTAATATGGTCATGCCACAAGGCTCAACACTTAGTTGCCGGGTTTTGTTAGCATATGTTTGTAGATGACTACCTTGCTGGTCTGTTTCCATTGATTATTCAGTAGCTTGTTCTCAGTTAAGTAGAGCACACTGTACAGTAATTAATTAAATCTGACCTTATTTTTCTGTCTGTTGGGATTCCGAGCTGTATAGTTCAGTGTGTGCATTAACAGTTGGAGGCAAAAGTGTTCTGACATAATGGTTTCTCTGCAATGTTGACATTTAGTACTGGATACTTGCAAAACATTTTATGCCGATGTAGTCATGTAGCCTGTGAAATGTGGACTGTGAAACTAAATAATAATAGTAATGATAATACAGAATAGGACACGTTTTGGATTTCTCTTTTCTTCCTGTGGGTATGATACATAACAGAATGCCTTGCATGAATAGGAATCTCTCAAAGCTTATCCAAAAACTGAAGATAATTTATAGTGTAAGGTGGTGTATATATTAAAAATGAAAGTGCTACTGCTCCATAATTACAGGATTCCTAAGAGTGAAATCAGACAA
>NW_010409772.1:13284-18320 GCF_000710305.1 Buceros rhinoceros silvestris
TGGCTAGGAAACGTGATTTACCTGTTTCCTTAGGCAGGCCTCAGAACTGCCCCGTGGTGGATGAGTGTCCCATTGGGGTCTGAGGGCGTTAATGGAAAAGAGATTTCTTAGTTAGCCCTCTTCGGGTTGTGTGTTTGGTGTGTATTTAATTTCTAAGCTGTTGGCCTTGGCTGGAGGCCAAATGTTGGGTTACATGAACCGTTTCTTATTATTGCTGGTAGTAGTGCAAACCGCTAGCGGAGTACGTGGGGAGTCCAGAATTTTGGGAAGTGCCTATAGCTGGAAGTAGTGGCCTCTCTGTTTAAGCACTTACTCTTCCTGCAATGGAGACATAAGCTAAATGGAGCATTTAGAGCATATGGTACAGTCAGACATGTCCCTAGTACCACTGGTACACAGTGACAAGATGTGTCAGAGAGTAAGAGTCCCAGAAATTATTTGTAATCCCAGAAATAAATTATTTGGTCAGGCATCTGCCTTACAGAAGAACTGCCACATTAAGAAGAAGAAAAAGGAAGATAACAAATATTCAGAGAACCTGCAGTTCAATAAGAGTATGGGAGCTGTTCAGACTTCATGCAGGCTGCGTGTTTGTCCAGAACCAGTTTGAAACACTGAAAAGAAGTTTGCTATCAAATGCCTAAAACTGGCAAAACCTCTCCTGATTTGGTTAGAACAGAAGTGTCCTGGGAAACCTTCATGTCCTGGATGTGTCACTGCATAAAGGCAGATGGCTGAAAACAACACTTTGAAGCGTCAGAGCAGCAGTGGAGTGCATCAGTAGTGCCACACAACTGTCCTGACAGGATTCCCCGAGAACTGGTACTGTTGGGCTGTTATAATCCATCAGAAGGCAACACAGCAGGATGCCAACTATAACAGTCTGCAAGAAAGAGCCAGGAAAGCAATGCTTAAAATAAAAAAAGAATAAGATGAGATTGTAGCTGAATTTCATACATTCTCCTTTGGCCCTAAGAAACATTGTCGGTATCTGCATATTTATAAATACTTGTGTATTTATAAATGTCAATCCACTGAGTGATGTATCAGGGAAGTTTAGGAGGAGGAGGAAAAAAGCAAACTAAGTCTGAAATAATCACACAATCTGAATTTGGTGTAAAGTGATGCCCCTGCCAGTACACCTCCAGCAGTGCTCAGGATCGTGTGCTCAAATATCTGAGTGGTGATGAGGAAAATCCAGTGAGAAGATGCCACTGGGGTAGCTGGGAGCAGAGGAGTAGGCAATGCGAAATGACTTAATTGAAAACACCACCATAAAGAGCTTCTATCTCAGCTTGGATTTGTTCGGCAAGTGGAAACTTGGACCAGTATGTTAAAGATGGGAAGGGAGCCATAAAACATCAAACAAACTATTAAAAAGCACCTGCTACTTACTACTTCTGAATTGTCTTTGTTATATACTATGGTAATGCTATCA
Organism: Buceros rhinoceros silvestris; assembly: GCF_000710305.1. Lineage (NCBI taxonomy): Eukaryota > Metazoa > Chordata > Aves > Bucerotiformes > Bucerotidae > Buceros > Buceros rhinoceros. Next base: position 14,723 of record NW_010409772.1, read on the forward strand.
AATTGTTATGTACTAGTTAATGGTGTATATATATATATATATATATAAAAGACTGAGATGCCTGCAGGTTGACTTGGAGCATGAAAATACAGGATATACATGGATAAACCAAGACAAAACAGATGAACATATTGTCTACAGTCATGGCCCAGTTTCAGAATGGGGACTGAAAGGAGTCCATGAATGAGCTGTACAGGACAAGCTTGCAAGCCCTCGTGTGTAGTTGAAGTCAATGAAACTACTCATGTAAGCAGGTCTTCGTTAGAGCAGAAGGGGAAGTGTAACATAGCTCTGAAAGTGAAAGGTGGGTCAGTTACAGAGTAGGAATGAAAAAATTCAAAGTAGAAGTGAGCTGACAGAAGCGTACGAGGAGATACATCTGTGCTTGTCTGTACCTTTTGTTTTTCTTCTCCCCAGTATAAAGCAGCTTGACAGGTATGGTCAGCTGATCCTCACAAACTCCACTGCAGCAGACACAGGAGAATATAGCTGCTGGCCTCAGCTCTGCAATGGTAACAAATGCAGGAAGGATGAGACTAAAACAGGTTCAACCTACATCTTTTTCACAGGTAATTAACTCACTGGGGGATTATTAATGGAAGTATATTTGCTAGTAAGACAGGAATAAAGCTACATCAGTGATTCCACTGTCAACATTTTTCTTCCACAGTTTTAATCTTTTTTTAGTGGGTGTTAAGGAAGACAGTGCTGGTGAGTGTGGGTTTGGTTTTTTTTTTTGTTGTTTTTCGAGTCCATTTTGCCCATGGATTAAGCTAAATGTGTACCCAAAATAATGCATAATGCAATGGAAAGCAAATACCTTTGAAAACACAAACACGCTTTCTGAGGATCTTCTACAAAACAAATTAAAAAATGTTTAATTTTTGAAAATGCGTCTGGATAAAGAAAATAAATCTGTGCAGAAGATTTGTTTTGTCATGACATTCAGGTGACTATGTGGACTCTAACCCCCCACCTCCCCTCCAGTTACCTGCATTGACTTAAAAATCTTGACCTCACTGATCTTGGTAAGGCCACAGTTTTTCCCGATGGTCTATATGGCAGGTTGAGAGGCAAAACACTTAAGCACACGCGTTGTCCCACAGAGCTTGAGGTTGACTGTAGCCCTGACACTGCGCGGTAGGTGACCACGCATAGTTTACTGCTGCTTGGTACAACAGAGCTGAAATCAAATGGTTAGTTTGTTCTTCTCATGGAAAACAATATGAATGGTAAAACAACCTCAGCTGCCTGATTAGCACTAAAGCATTCTTGGCTAGCAAATATATCAGTAAAAACCGCTAAGATAGGACTGTTTACAATATGTTTTGGAGCTGAACTGGACTATAAGAGTATGCAGAACCCATTTATCAGAGGTGCTTAATGTTCTGAGGATACATTCCTGTAGAAAGGCTGGAATAAACTTTTCAGTCAGATTATTCTGTAAATGCTCATACTAAAAAGAAGAGTTTCAACTTTATACTTCTAAGAAGCATGTCAAATATGGGAATAGTCTTTAACTGTCATTCTAAAAGCACTAAACATTTCAGCTATCTAGAGCGGTAAATCAAACCATTTGTCTAAAATCTTGTGTATAAAATGGAATCTCTCCTAGTAGTGCTTATCTTGTCAGTGGTGGTGGGTTTGTTAGCTGTGCAACCCTTTAAAAGTGGGCAAGTGAACAGAATCAGATGCAGATGAGTATCTGGCAATTTATTAAAAAGGAATTCCAGATTCCAGGAGTTAAGATTCTAGGAATTAAGATTTTAAAAATCTATAGTTACAGTGAGGAATACTTTGTTTTTCTTTTTGATAAAATGTTTTTAATGCAAGCTGTGTAAATATATACTCACAGGTTGGAAAAGGTGGGTTTCTTTTGTGTGTGCCTATTTAAAGCAAAGAGTTTCAGGTTAATTTTTAATGTTGCTCATAGCTGTTTTCTCTGGTCATATGTATTTTATCTTCTTTCTGCTAAATCAAGATGTAAGTATTATTCTAACTATATAAACTTCTGCACAGATAAAGAGGAACTCTTTGTACCTACTCCCAGTTATTTTGAGATCGTCTACCTGAACCCAGATAAACCTGCAGTCATCCCATGCCGTGTTACAACTCCTACAGCAAAAGTAACTCTACACAGGGAATTTCCAGCAGAAGAGATTGAAACAGATGGAACTGATATTATCTATGATGTAAAAAAGGGTTTTGTCTACCAGCACCCTACTTCTGATCATAAAGGTATTGTCTACTGCAAAGCAGAGTCACAGGGAGCACCTCAGATTTCCATCAAGTATCACCTACTGTATGTGGAAGGTAAGGTGCAGTTTTCTATGTGCTCTTGTTTCTTCTGCTGACATTGTTTAGAAAACAATTAAGAAGAAAATGTAAAATAATGTAATCACCATTGATCAAAAGTATATGTGGTAAAACTTTGTAGGTTTAAGTTCCAGCACATTCCCAGCGTAGAGGGGAAGGTTGCAGTTGTACATCACTTACCCGTTGTGTTAAGCAAACTGAGGCAAAAATTTACTCTTAAGTTTTATCAGTATTTAACTTTGGAAACTAATTTTCTGCTTCCAAACACTGTCTCCCTATCAGTTCCCAAGGGCCCGCCCTCAACCACAATTGTGGCGTCATCCAATAGAGCAGAAGTTGGTGACAGCATTCATGTGATCTGCACAGTCCTTGGGGAGCCAGATGTCGATGTGAACTTCAGGTGGCAGCACCCAGGGCAAGAGGTAAGAGGTGAAATGGTTTGTTCTTCATAAAGGCAGCGCTTCAAATGCCAGTCAGTGTCTAGCTTTGGAGTAAAGATTCTTCCAGATTGTGGTGTCTGCCCCTTGCTAGCTCAGGCGTGCTGGCAGGGGGACGCAGCACATCCCTCTTGAACTTCAGGCCATCTTTCCCAGAAAGCCTAGAAGTAGCACTGGAACGAAGCTGGAGAGCTTTACCCATGTTTGCAAAAATCAAGCTCAGCCAAGCTCACTCCTCCCTCAAGTTTCCATTCCAGAGACACTTGGCCGCTGGCACTGTTTACAAAGAAAAGCCTCAGACAGGGTCCAAGCCAGCCAGCATCAGGAAGCTATTCTAGGGCAAGCCACAAAGCCCCACTGATGCCTCTTTTGATACCTCTTTCATCTCCATGGCTCGGGCACATGAATGATTGCAGCACAGAATCTTTAAGCTTATTGTTGCCCACATCCAGAAGCACAGAAATCTGCTTCTGCCCAGCCTCATCTGAAAGAATCCACTGGAAACATCTAGTGAATCTTAGAAGTTTGGTCCTTTTTCTTGCAAAAAATAAGGTGTATCATCTGACTAGCTGTCGTGGTTTGAAAAGGGGGGCTGTTCCCCCCACCGAAAGGGGATGTGACGGACTGGTGTGTTTTGGCTGGGAAGCCAGCCAAGACTCACACAGAAGACTTTTGATGCTCATTAAAAGTGCTGATAAGAGCTTTAGTGAGCTCGTTAGGCTTTAGTTGGGCTAAGGAAAAATGATAACACAGACAGGCTACATATATGAGCGATAGAAACAGGAACCAGCGTGCTGATAAGAGCTCGTTAGGTTTTAGTCGGGCTAAGGAAATAACACAGGCTA
>NW_010409773.1:0-21883 GCF_000710305.1 Buceros rhinoceros silvestris
ATTATATATATAATTTTATATCTTGTGTAAGGACTGCAGCATTTAACCCTTCATGCGTCATGTGTAGATTATTTCAGTTTAGGGAATACATGGACATAGAGTTGCTGTCCTTGCACAAGTACTACAGTGGGTTTTTTGGTGTTTTTCTCCAGTGGGTTTTACTCAAATTCAGGAAATACAGCCAGAGTTTGCTCTTTAAATTATGAAGTGTAATCTGTCAGTATCTTCTGTCTTCTAGCTAAATTAAAGTGTTATCTTCTATAAGATTTATGATCAGTTGTTCCCCATAACTCTGATTTTTCATTCCCTCCCCCCTCTGATAGTAAAATAATTTTCTGAAAACTAGTAAACAAATGTAAGAGACAAGGATTGTTTCTTTTCTGGTTGTTCACAAATGAATGTGCTCTTCTATTTCATGTATCTGCAGTTTTGCATGCATCAAATGTTTAGATAGCCACAGAGTAGCGTGCTAAAGAATGCTTTTTCCAGTGTACTGATGAGAGCTTTTAAATACATAGAAATGTTCTCCACATTATATAATGTAGCATTTTGAGGACTGGGAATTCAATTCCATATTCCTTATATTTGACAACTGGAAAAACCCCACCTATTAGTTTTTCCACAGTGGTCTTTTCCCATTTTAGAAGAACTTGCCACCCTATCTACATTAAGACTGAAGCTTGCAGACTTGCCTGTCTGCCCAGCTTCCATTTCTACCATTTACCCTCAGATCTAGTTTCCAGACTTGAATATGGTATTTATTCATGGAAGTTCATTTACAGAAGTTAAATAGAACAAAAACTTGTAGAAATCATATAAAATGTGGTATACTCATAAGCGAAAATATGGTGGTTTTGGTTTTTTTTTTTTTTAATTTAGTTTAATGTCAGTTTTTCAGTTAGGCTTTTGTGTCACTTCTTTTGGGGGCAATTCTGGTAGTAAATGCTTTACAGTCTATTGAGTATTAAATGGGATGTTGTCTTGGGTTCCTATACTAACAGAGGATACACAAAACAGTAACTGACCTAGAGAAGGGGAGTCAAAGGCTTAATAGGAAAGTGAAATGTGGCAGCTGAAATAAAGTTGGTAATAGAGATCTGTTAATGCCACTTTCTGTTACTAAAAAATGGATTGCTAGAAATATTTCTGGAATATTTTCTGCATAAAAATAGCAACTGTGGTTCTTAAGTACCTGAAAATATAATTCTGATTAATCCCAATTCTATACTTGGAGTATCAAAACATAAAAATACAGGTTAACAAAAGTAAATGTAGTTTCTTTTGTTGAACTGGCTTTTTACCTTTTATGATAAATGATATTTGTCATATTTGCAAGTAGTTGTTATTAATAGGGGGTTAATCATTGAAGTTGAGTGGTGGATGCATTTCCAGAGCGTTTTCCTTCTGGTGGAGATGAGCAAGCCATACTAAAAGTTGTTAACCTGCAATTTGAGATTTTTTTATATATATATACACCCTTGGCATACTTTATTAATCTAGCTTTAATTTTTGTGTATTTAGTGTTGTGCATGTAGATGCAGAGTTTCTGTGCCAAGTGCAGATTCCCTACCCTGTCACCCTAAGAAAACATACCAAAGAGGATTAGGTTGCATTTTATAATTTCCAAAGCACAATTTTAATATGGGACTGTGGTTTTAGTCCAGGTGGGATTTATATACATATATACGCAACACCCTTCAACTTTTGTTGTGTGCTGGGACATCTCTTTCTTTCAGAGGGGTCGCATAGGTAAGATTCCCTTGTACAAAGAAAAAAAAAGGTCCTAAAAATTTATTTAAATGGCAAATTTAGTATTGTGCATGTAAATAAAAGCATTTGGTATTTTTTTAAATTTAAGTTGTAAACATTTTGTCTTACTGCTGTCTTAAGAAAGGGCTTTCTTTATTGTAGTTTTGTTCTTATATTTATACACACAAACACATGAAAGAAATACAGTTATCTCCTGGTTTGTATGTTTCATTTTCACTAAGATGTATGTTGCCATACACTTTTTTGTTTTGTTCTTCACATTGATTAATATTCATAAACAGATTTTACAGTCTCAGTCATTTAATATCAGCAGTGCTGAAAAGAGTTACTCCCCATATTACTGTGTTTTGCCAGATAACATGAAGTTGCCTCTGTGCCTGCACGCTGTGAATGGCACCTGTAATTCTCCTTACTGTGTATCTCTAGTCATAACTGTGATACTGTACTGGCATTTTTTTAAAGTGTTACACATCTAGTTTAGAAGGATTTTAAAGGTCCATTGTGAACATTTTTGTATACAGTGAAATTCAGTTTGTACTGTATTACATTTAAGAGATGGGTTGAATTGGAATAACTTTACATGTGTTTATAATAATAAAATTCTTTAAAAGTTTAGATGTACCATAGCAAGTATTTACACTTCTGTTTGTACACTTCATGATTTAGAATTAAATTCTTGCAAGATTTCCATGCCTTCACTTGTTTAAGGCTTCATGTATGTTGATAATCCATTCTATGGAATTACTGTAAACTGAATGTTTCCTTGAAACATCTTTGTAGAAAGCTTATAGATGTAAAAGAGAACAATGGATTTAAGACAAGTGTCTAACCTGTATTAGTCAAGAAAACTATGAATCCGATAGAATGATACTTGGAAGGATTAACAGCAAAATTGGTGTACAAACAGAATAGTAATATAACTTCATCAGCATGAGTCCTGACTCTTTTTTTAGACAGAATTTTTTTTAAGTTTAAATGATACTCAGTGATGTATTTCTGATACATTGTCCCAATCTGAAATCTGTCTGAATTTCTATAACTGCCGAATGTTAAATTTCTCATTTTTATGTTTTTGTTATTGGGTTGATCAATTATTTCGTATTGAAACTGGATTTGGACTGAAATGCAAAGACAAAACCACAACATTGTAACAGTTGATATGTGTGTAGACTTTGTACTCCATATTTCATGGTTCTTTTTTCTCCGATTTTTCTGCTCTCAAACCACTGTAAGCAAAATAACTTAAAAGTCTGAGGCTCATATGCTGCTTCAAAAACTGCTCTCAGCTCTCTCTGGCATAGTTTCAGGTTTGAGGTGATCTAAGAACTAAGATGGCTGGAATTTTTTTGGTGTCAGTAGGAAGAGAAATGATAATGATAGTTTAAGTAATATTTATTATATTTTTGCTTGTGTAGGAATTGTCCTGCAACAGTGTGTTAGCAACCACCTAAACATCAAGTGAAATATGAAATTATCCTTTTGAGAAACCTTGTACACTAACAGGGAAAATACCTGGTTTTTGTAAGTTACTTGAATAATAAGGTTCTAGTTAATATTGGAATTTGAAGTGAATCGTGGTAGCATTGTTCAAGACCCGGGTATATGTCCAGGTCTAGCATTATTTCAGATCTTCTTAGCATTAAGCTATTATGAACATTATTTAGCTAGTCTCTCTTTTTTAAAATACGTATTTTTGAGGAAGTGCGTATGTGGGACTGGTGGTATTCTGCTGCATCTAGAATTCATCAGAGAAATAATGCTTTGTGCCTCTGAATCAGGATTTGAAATTCACTACAGAGTGAAAGAGGCAAGCAATACATACCACTGCTTGATGTGCTTCCTAAAGTCTATATGATGGCTGCTCTGGTGCTTTACAGAAATGTATAGTTTGTTTTCTAACGTTCAGTGATTTCCTCTCATTTTCTTGAGGGTGCTAAGATGATTTGAAAATCAAACTGAAAATCTTACGCTATCATTTATTTCAAAATGCATAACTCCATTAACTTAATTTTTTTCCATGAACACATTGCTGTAATTTTGTTGTCTTCTGAGGTGTCTTTAGACACGCTTGTGTTTTTGTGTTCCATACATCCTGTGCTTTTTTCTTTTGTTTGTGAAATCAGTAGTTTTGACAAGTTTGAAAGTTCCCCCCGAAACTTTAAGGCTTTATAGCTTTGAGGCTAAAGAAGTTACTTGCTGGTTTGATGCAGTGTTCTCCAAAGAAGGAACAAATTCTGGTTTTTTTTGTTTTGCTCATTGTGGTTCGAGAACTAAGATTTCTTATTTAAAAAAAAAAAAGAGGGAGATGAATGAGAGAGGTATCTTCATTTTTGTGTTTTCCTGTGGCAGCCTGATCTACCTTTTTGTGTCTTCCTCGTATGAATGTGAAAGATACTTGCCAATAATTCCTATCTTTTTAATCTGTAAACTAAAGATTGAATTTTCTGAACACACCTCTGTTCATCAGTTTTTCTCGGTGAATAGACAGGCTGGGATAGTGGGAGAAAGACATATGATGAATGAAGGCAGTTTGAGAGCGTTCTTTTTCTTACCCTGTGAAATTGTTTACAAAATCAGGAAATTGTGCTGGTGTTGATCTTAAATTATACATTAAGGTTTAACAAAGATACAAGGTAAGTACGCTAATAATATCCAGCAAATGGAAGAAGGTGCTAGTGATGGTAAAATAGTCTCTTTGTACATACATGATGAACAGAATCACGTATCTATCTCAGCTTACACAGAGAAAGACAAATAACAGAGTTAAGCTTGCAACTCCTTCTTTCTCACTGTTACAGCTAAAGCATCACAGTATTTAGAGGTTTGTGATGTTCTGGAATGTAGGTGAAGTTGAACCAAATTTTGACTTTGATAACCTCTGTGGGATTTTTGCTTTGTGTATTTTTTACTTTATGTATAGAATAAAATAAAATAAAGGAGAATTACATGAAGTTATTTTTAGGTGCTATTAGGATATAACGACAAATGTGTATCATGCATTTTACTGAGATGTGAACGTGTTGGGAGATCAATATTCTATTTCTGAAAATATCAGAAATTACACTGCTATAACTAAACTTGATGGGTGTATGCACGTGTAGCTTTAAACTACTGTAGAATTTTCACACTTCTAAAAGCTCTTTAAAGCTTATTTGGATAATTGGAATTAAAGGGCAAAAATCAGAGTTGCTACTGCAAGATGCCTTATACATATAAGAAATCTATTGGGTTTTGTGGTAAGGCTCTGCCTTTGTTGGGGAAAAAATGCCCAAGTTGCATCTTGCTTAAATACAAAAATGTTTGATCACTTAAATTCTGGGATTTCATTTGTGAAATGTTCTGGCATAAGCCCCTAACTTCTAAACCACAAAATAACTATTAAACAGGTAAATCTGAAATGCGGGTTTTATTAGTAGAAATGCTGAGAAACTGATTGCTGTCTGGTGTTACATTGTACAAACCTAACACGTGCTTGGGATGGGTAGCTTATATGAGCTTGAGGCAGATGGAAAACAGTATTGCCAAGAAGTATTGGCTAGAGATTTGATTTTTTTTTTTTAATTGTTTCTTACTTCAATATTCTACTTGCTTGTAGAATACTGAAAAGGGCTGAGCATGAAGGTATAATCCATACAGATCTATTTCTTCCTTTTGGAACCACAAAGGTTTCCGGATCTGCCAAGATACAGTGGCAGAATACTTGGAAGCAAAACGTACAACACTTTGGATTTTAGTTGGTCATGTTTTTTAAAATTAAGGTTCACTATGGTGCTGACAGTCATAAGAGCCCTACAATGAAAATACTAATCCTAAGTCGAGTTTATCATGCATTATTTTAAGTTCCTGTAATTCCATAAGTACCCTTACAAATACAAGAAGTTATTTCCAGGAACTGAAGCTTTCTTATGCTAATATTCTAATTCACGTATATGGTATATACTTTGGATCTGTTAACTGTTGCCATAGAAATTATAAAGATCCATAATTCTTGCCACAGCAATTGTATGATGAGCAGCAAATTCTGACGTGCAGTCTCACAGCTGTCATATACTTACTTTCTCCAATAAAAACCAGAGGTTCTCTCCTGTTTGTGCTAACTTTGCTCACAACTCTGACCACGTCTTCTTGTGGAGGCAGCATTTTGTCACTTTGCTACTAATTAATTTCAAAAGTACATGACACCAATGGAAATTTTGGTCTCTGGGGAAGGAACTTCCCCAAAAGTAGTTACTGGCTGATGCATTCATGACATGGGAACAAAGTCTGCAAACAAGAAAAGAAATTCCAGTCCCTGCTTTGGATTAGCTTATGTGCATACTGTAGAGTCTACTTGGTTATGTATTTGGGGTTTTATATAAAGCCATTATTAACAGTCACTTTTAGGAAAGAAAGAAGGAATGTGTCAATTGTTCATGCAAAAATTGGATGTTTTGTTTTCCCAACTGCTTTTAAATTACTGTACTAACGTCCTGGGTTCAACCTCGACATTTAATAGAAGAATATTTGACAGCTGTGTACTGGTGCACGTTCATGAAATTGCTCCTCTAAATGCCTTGGTTTCCAAATGAACAATTTAATGTGTTGGTTCTTTGAACAACTTGATTTAAACTATTTTGAAATTATTGAATGTTGAAATTGTGAATTATTAATGAAATTAAGATAGCTGATTGTTTTGTATTGGAATTCAACTGAAATCCAGTGTATGGAATTATACCATCCCAAGTATTTTGTGAACTCTTAGAGTAATCAACTCTGAATGGTGTGGTGCCTTAATTTGCCAAAATAGTTGAGAGTAGGAAGTAGGGCTTGGGGTTTTTTCTAGCGCAAGTAGGTGAGGTGAGGAAACCTGCAAATCTGTATTGTGTTATTTGAAAAGTGGGTTCTTGTGATTAAACTGCAAGCGTGTATTTTTTTAGATGTGAAGCCTATCCTGCTTGCCACTAGTCTGAAAACTGAAGTACTGGTATCAGATACTGTGCATTTTTAAATGTTACTGAGCTGTGAGTCATCCACTCCATTATATGATCAGTGCATTACTTAAATGTCAAACCAGCTTAAAACTTCTGTAAGTGGGCAGGTAAAAATGTAAAAATGTAGTTGTGGCAAAATTTACCTTACGTGCTTGTTTGTCTACTCTTGCAGAATGCATATATTAGGAAATGTTCTATATAAATGTTTCCATCAGTCACAGGAACAGTAGCTGTTTCTTCCTTTATCATTCGATACTTCAACTGTGAAAATCATATTCTTTCAACTTTGTTGTACAACAACATTAATTTTAACTATTGTATTAGAAGACAATGCCGTGCACAAACAAGTAGCTACTGCTTCTGGGTATTTTATGTTAGTTTGCATTATGGTGAAGTAGATGCACGACTTGTGTATGTGTAGATAAGGCAACAATTTTCTGTGTATTATGGGGACTAGCAAAATCTACATCACAAATTTTGACACATTACAGCTGAAGGAAGAGGAACAGCGTGGAAGACAAGATTCTACAAGGAAAGATGCTTGTCCAGCAGTTTGCTTCATGTGATTGAACTGAGCCTGTAAGGATTCATGGATAAAATGAACAGGAATAGATCTGAATAAAGCAAATCTGCATACATGGTAACCAGTAGCTCTTTTACTTTTTTATGTTGCTTAACTGTTTTATTTGAGGGAAACCTGTGTGATTTAAACCTTATAGCTTTTGCAACTTTATTACTGGTTATATACATTTGGCAATTATAATGTGCAAGCAATTGGAAAAAGTCGAGTAAATGCTTGTTTTTATAGTAGTTTGTTCATGTTAAACTGTTCATATGATAATGTCTGTACACAGCACCACTGATTACAGTAGATGTAGTGTTGTAATAAACTGTTTAATGGGGCTGATGTGTAAAGCTGTTCAAGTTATTTGATGTTTACACCTCAGGGAAAGTCTTGTGTTCAGCAATATTTAAAGACAATGTTACAATGAAAACATTGATGCTGTCTTTAAAAACATCGCAATAGTTCTTGCATATGCCTCAACCTAATCCTGCATTCAGTGAGTCAAACATACTAATGTTACTCTCACACATTCAATTTTGATATGAAAATAGATGGTTACTTAAAACCTTTAATGCTATTTTGCTTTCTAGCAGTGTTTACCTAGGTGGCCTGTGAATTTACTGATTGACATATAAAACTGTAAAAACTGCAGCTCTTTGTGGTCTGTTGTTTTGAGGAGAGGTGGTCCAAGGTCTGTGATTTTAGCAAGCTGAAAATTTTATCTTTCATACAGCCTTGATCCTGATTGACACTACAGTTGATATAAACTTAAAACTGGTCATGTGAACTTAAACTGCCCATAATAAGGGGTGGAAAGGTTAGGTTTAAAAAAACCCCAAACCCCTGCAGTTGTTTACAGTTTTATAGTGCTTCTTTGTGTTCCCTCTCCACCCCCAAGGCTGTAGCAGTCTGTACATAGTTGTATATTAGAAATGTGCCAGAAGAAACCAGTTATTTCCTTTTTTCAGACTTTATGGGTTTGCTATTTTCTTAATACTTCGGGGTTTATTCACACATGCATATAAAAGAGAAGGTACACTTGTATGCCCTTGTTCAGTGAAGGGCAATACTTAAATGTCTTAGCAAACAGTGGCTAATGAAATCTGTCAGATGAGGTTTTGTAAATTTACCTAAAAACAACTTATTGGGGCTCACAGTGAAAGATGACTTCAAATTTAATAATTTGTTTTAAATGTCGCTGTGTGAAATGCAAGTGAACAGAAAGTTCCTGTAAGTTGCAAAAACTTCGTTTCTGGCAGCCTTGCCTGAAGGCTCACTTTTTAGTCTGTTATAAATCATTACCTAACAGATTTGTTCTTGGAGTTTTCACTTATTGAAATAGCTGCACTTAATGTTTTAAGTTAAGTTTCAAGACCTCAGATGGCTTTAAGAGGCAACTCTTAAGACAACTCTTGATTTCTCTTTTTACTGATTTTGAAGATTTTACAACTGACCTAAAATGTTACCCTGTTCAGGAAAGCATTTAAATCTGTTTGGTTTTCCCGAGCATTTAAAGCATGTGCTTACATACCATAGATTTCAAGGAATGTAAACATATGCTCTAAGTACCTTATTCGCATATGTGAGTGACTTTTTTTTTTATGCTTTACTGAGTTGGGACCAGTAGCCTGTGCAACTGCAAAAGTTTTGCCTGAAGTGCTCCAATATTTTTGTCACCTGCCACTCAGCCAGGTTTCCTGCAGTCAGGTTGATGCTGTTGGACTTGGCAACAGCTTCAGGCTCTCCCATTTTTTTTCCTTCAATGGTGTACCTCAGTTCCTCATGCATGGGATCACTGGTGTTTATTGAACTATTTGCTACTGAGAAGATATTTGACGTGTCTGTTTAATCCTATTTGAAAATTAAAACTGCCTTTTAAAATTTTGTATAACTGAAAGTTGTATCAAAAAAGTGATGACTCATTTCCTGCTTCTTGTGAATAGGTGTTGGTTATAAACAGTACTGTTGTAATTTCTTTTCCTTTACTTAAAAACATTGTTTACTGCTGTGTGTAATAAGTTTAATGAAGACATAACCTGCCCATAGCTGTCACATGGGGAATAACTAATACTGGAGAGGCATCAGGTAAGTAATGTTCCATTGCATAGATATATTAAATCTGAAAATAAAAACAAGCAAATTTACAAGCTTTTTATGCAGGAACTGATATTTTACTCCACACTGAAACAGATTTAAGGATACTGTTGCTCTTTTTTCCACAGAGTGTAACTTCTCACTCCTATATAGATTTCCATTGCTGGCAATGGAAATAGAAGGGAGGGAATAGCCGGGGGTGGGGGGATGGGGTATAACATAAGTTAAACTGAACGGTCATTGTGACTTGAGAGATGAGGTCCCCATATGAAGCCCCTTATTTCTGCCCATTCTATGGATATTTTGTTTTAACTGATAAATGTAGTGTGTTGCAATGTAGATAATACGCTCTTGTTATAGCGAGCTTCATTTGTTAGATCTTTTCTTAATGAAACAAAAAAATGTACAGAAAAAAATCCAAAGACCCTGATAGACACCAAAAAGGACTATGCCTAATGCACATCATGTATAACTGGATCTGTAGTAGAATTTTTACCGGGTTTCGGTTTATTAAACGTTACTGGCAATTTCCTGTGCGTGCTCAGGAAATAGCAGCTTGGTAACTTACTGACTGATGATGATGCCATGATAGTTACTGCTGTGTTCTTTGATATTTGTCCAATTGTATTTCATCTCCTTTTGCTGATGAAAGGACAAAATAGTCTGTGAGGAAGTACTTTATTTCTTTCAAATACTGATTTTATAAGTAACATTGAAAAGAATATTCTTATGGCTGTGTCCTTTTTCTTGAAAGACAAAAATCAACAAGTAGTGACTTAGGGATGATGATGCTTTAGCAACAGGAGTTGTTTTACTGGAGGTTTGTCTTTTAGAAACGTGAGGTTTTTTTAAAGTAAAATTTCTACTGGACTGTGTGTTTTGACAGGTCAAACATACTCCTTCAGAAAAACAGCATTTTGGAGACTATACAGTCTTATTTTGTTTTCCTTATTCCCTTTTTGCTTTCTGTGCCAATAATTCTTGTTCTGATTGCATTTTGAAAAATGTCAGAACTTCTTCAAATTTTTATTTACAGTGTGGCTTATAAGCTTGTTTTGTGTTAAACAAGGTATCTTATTAAATTTAGGCATTGGGTTGTTTGTTTGTTTTTTTTTTAAGGAGTGAGTGCTTTCTGGTTTTGTTCTTTTGAAAATGGTGAGGCTTAGTTTTTCTAATGGTATTTTTTTACCTCATTGTTTAGTTGCATACCCAAGCCCTTGTAAAGGTTTTCCTAATTGTATGTGGATAATCGGAGATTTAAATGGTGCATATACTTGTCATCCGTGTTTCTAGTAAAAATACGTGGCATTCTTTATAGAAATACTTAATTCCTGATTTCCTTTTCTTACCTGCTTGCTCTCTCTGTACAAGTTAGACAGACTTTGCTCCTCTTTTTATTTATAGAATTTTATATGTAGCCTCTTAAAGTTATCATTGGTTCTTGAGTAAACTGAGATACAGCCTTAAATTTCCTTATATAATGCTCATTTAAGATACTGTTAGTCATGTAGATTCAAATACAAAACATGCATGTTTGAAACTGGTACTCTTCAGAGATCCAAGACACTAAACTGCTTCTGCATTGAAATATAAGCCCTTCAAGTTCTTAGTGAAGGAAAGTGCAGGTCAGCGTGCCTATGCTTAAAGAAAATGGAATTCTTCCCACAATAAGTATTGTGACATAGAAGAGAAGCAACGTGTATTTGTTTAAGATTAAAATTATTTTGGTAATAGAGTACACAGGTTGCAGCATGATAATTAGTCACGATGTTTACGCAGAAATCCTGTCTCTTGTAGCTGTTTATGATGATGCCTTGCAGTTAATGTTAGAGACAGGCTTCAAGTGGGTTGGGATGTTGAGGTGGATTTTTTGGTGGTTTTTTGTGGGTGGTGGTCCTGCCCCCCTGCCCTGTCGTTTCCCTCCCCCCAAAATTAAGATCTGACATGCTGTGTGTTTTGAGATTGATTTTAGCTTTAGAGGATGAATTACTAAGGAACAGTTCGGAGCATAGAAGTTCCTCAATTTGATGTTCTCATGGGATTTTTTTTCCTCACGTTGGAGAAAATGTGATAAAGCATGTCATTCTGTTTGTATATTATGGACTTAGTTCTTGAATCCTTTCTATAGCCCCAGTTGTTGCAGCCCCAGTTCTAGGTTCTGCTACAACCTATGCCTGTTTAAATCTTTTAAAGCTTCTTTGGAAATAGGCTAGTTTACTATTTTCAAGAGACTTCAGTAAAACAGTATACCTTCGATCCCAATGAAACGGAGCGTTTAGGTTGTAAAAATTTCCATCTACTTATACTATGTAATGTGATTTTTACATGATTCAGTGCTAACACTTGGGCATATAGTCAAGTAATAGACTTTGGCCTCACCTCTTGTATACTGTATTTTGTAATAAAAAATATTTTAAACTGTGCTTATTACTACATTATGAAACAGACATTCCCTTGATCTTCAAATGTAAGAAAAGGAGGAATGTATGTGCTTTTATAAATACAAGTGATTGCAAGTTCATTTTCCTTACTACTGCAGGTGTCCTTTTTTAAAATAAAAAAAAAAAGGAAGAAAAAAAAAAGCCAAGTGTTTTAAAGGTGAAATACATTCCTATTTGGTAACCCTCAGCGTTTTTATGACGGTTACCAGAACTGCTGACTTTTTAAACAAAAGGCTGTGTTGTCTTCCTGTTCCGTTCCATTTCCTGATTCACATTTTGCACAAGGATGTATGAGTAAACTATTCAAGAAACGGTTTTGAAATACAGCAGGGTGGCTTGTCTGAAGTTGGAATACAGAATTGCAATGCAAAATGTAAGGAAATGGATGCCTGTCAGAATGCCTGACTCCAAAGGATTGTTTTTATATACATAGTAAACAGTTTCCTGATACCTGCAGGCCAAAGAGTCTGTTGAATACATGAGTTTCTGAAGACGTGTCTTTCTCAACAAGGTAAGATGGTATCCCAGCAAATGTGGATTTTAATACATTTCCAGCAGAGGGACTTAGTTAATCTATAAGTTTAGGGATCATTTCATCTTTTTTAGATGTTATACTTGAAATACTGCATAACTTTTAGCTTTCATGGATTTCTCTTTTTTTCAGCCTTTAGGAGACTGTTAAGCAATTTGCTGTCCAACTTTTGTGTTGGTCTTAAACTGCAATAGTAGTTTACCTTGTATTGAAGAAATAAAGACCATTTTTATATTAAAAAATACTTTTGTCTGTCTTCATTTCAGCCTGTCTGTATATCTTTGCAGTGCTTCTGTTCAGAATCTTCCAAACTTTAAACGTTAAAACTTAGAGTGTGGTCATTCTACGGTTATAGCTACATTCTGTACTGTAGTTATTTCTGAATCTAAAAGATTCAGAATACTAGTTCTTGTCCTTCTCATCTAGTCTTTAAAGACCTTTTGCAGTGTTTAAAATTGTTGAGAAGTACAGACTATTTTTTGTCAGTCATTTTTTTATAAAATGCAGTGACCCACATGTAACATATCAACTGATAGGAAAAAAAAACCCAAAAGCATGCTGCGTAAAGCACATTCAGTCTATTAAAATTACATTTTCAGGCACAAACACTGGTGTACTAATGTTTGGAGCTGTGGGCTTGCTGTATAGGAGGCATTAAACCAGTGATGATCAAACTTTTTATTTTAATTTGGTTTTCTGAACTGACTCAATTTGGCAAATGTTAATGACTACAAAGCATGTGTGTGTTAAACAGCAGTGGTAAAACAGCTGTGTGGCAGGTGGAACTGTTGTCAGCTCATCTCATGCAGACAGTTGATCTGGTATCAATGACAGTATCCAGTCAGTATCCAGTATCTTGCAGTGATTTAAAAGTACTTTTGCACTGGGTTTTCACAGCCAAATGTTTTACTCTGCTGCTAAATCAGAACATTTTATCGTATAAACACACATCTGTATGTTACATAGAGGTCATTAGCATTGCCCTTCTGTGCTTTACTAGTGGTAAACTTTTAATAATTCATAATATTTGTCAAAGTTCATTTACTGTAGCACAAAAATGAGCTGTATCTGTTCACCATCTCTAGATTACTGGTACCATTTGAAGTGTTGTCAGATCCAACTTGTGTCTGTGACAAGCCTCCAGCATTTGGCAGTGGGAAGATTATGTGAGGATTATGTGAGAACGCAATTTTTCATTTGGGAAAAATACTTTTTTCTACTCTTTATAGATTAAAAAAGAAGTCAGAAATGCAATCTGAGTGGCTTGGAAAATCACAGCATTCATGATTTTATTTAAACCTGATTTTTTAATGAATGAAGGTGGGTGATTGTACATGTCTGTGTGTAGGAAACAAGACACTCACTAGAAAATCAACCTGGATGTCTTTGGCTAGTGCTTTAAACCTGCAGTAATGAAAATAATATTCACTTACTCTACAGGGCTCAGACGTTTAGTTGTCAAAATAGCAAGCAACGACTTAGCAAAACTAACCTGGTCACTGATTATTTACAGCACTGTGTGTGAATTTGAGTTATCCCAAGTTTTTAACGACGCGTGTTTGTTGTAGCCTGGCTTCAGTGGCCAAGTGAAGGTTCAGAGAGAGGTGGAGACCGTGTTGGGCTGTGTGCGACTGGTGGAGTTGGGGCTTTCCAGGCTTCCTCTTGGGTGGAGAGCACAGGGCAGAATCACTGTTAACTCTTGGTTGTTAAAAGTATCTTGATGCAGTTTTCCTCCAGGTTAGAGTGTTCAGCAGTTCCCACTGATGAATGAATGGGAGAGAACTGTAAAGCATTCTGTCCCCAAAAACATGGGACATATGCTCTAAGATAAACATACTGAGGGTTCAGTAGGATGTGGATGAATTCATTGTGGAAGCATTCAAGCATAGGTCTGCTAACCAGGATGACAGATCTTCAGTGTACAATTCAAAATGGTACCAGAAGAATGAGGAAGGTAAGCGCTGTGAGCGTGGGGGTATTTTTCTTCCACATAAGCTCTCAGGAAAATACCATTCCTTGAGTTGAAGACAAGGAAATAATTTGATAACACCTACTGGGAAAACGGTTTCTTGCACAGTTCTAGTTGTGAGAAACTTGCCTCCAACCTTTTTCAGTATCTTCTCCATGGCTGCTGCAGCTGGAAGGTCCCAGAGTCTGAGGTGAGCTGGAGGGAAAGATCCTGCTGGTATCCAGGCTTCAGCAGAAGTTTATTGAACTTGCTGATTCCTCCCTCCAGTGCTCTAGCAATGTGGAAACTGGTGCGGAAGCCTTCTCTCTGCCACCTCTTGCTGCAGGCTGACTGGCCTTGGAAAAGACAGGTAGCCCTTCCCATCTACCCTGCCTCTAAGGGCTAAAAAAACCCCCAAAAAACAAACCAACCCCAAAATGCCAAAACCCAGGAAGACCCACACCAGGATAAACCTGTTCCTGAGCACAGCTCTACTTGGCTGAGTAACATCACTGTGTGGCCCTTAATACTGGCTGGCAGTTTTGTGGGAGGAGAGGGAGGTGGGAGGCATTTGTGAGGTTTAGCAGGGGAGCCTGAAATAGTCACTTACCCGAGCGGTGTGTGCTTACGGCAGCTGCAATTGAAGGGGATTTCTGGGCTGCAGGAACTGTTGCTGTGAGGTAGCTCTGCAGTTATTGGGCAGATGTTCTGCTGGATTTGCAGCCCAGGCAGTGGGACAGCGAAGGCCTCGGCATGATGACTTTATGTAAAGAGAAAGTCTCTCATTCTGCTGCTGCACCTGATCTGGCCCAGCCTCGCTGAATGCTCTACTGAACTTCCTCCTCTTCCAAAGCTGACATCTTGCTTCATTTCCTGCCATTAGAGGAGTGTTGCTGATGGGGAAGAGACGTGAGGTTTTGAAATTCATCTTTATGGAACTGAAAGGCACCTAAGTACCTGCTGGGAAGCAGACACTGAGTAAGCAGTTAGAAGTGTCTTTTTTGACCGCTGTTACGTTTGGGGTGGGAAGACATGCTCAAATTCAGACTATTGGTGGTGGTCTCTGCCTTTTTAATCTCCCCTGGTTTGTCTGTCTGTAAACTGTTTCATAATATTGTCCAGGAGGTCCAGGAGAGAGGGTAAATTGCAAAAGAGAGGAGCAGCAGAAAGCAAAAACAAACAACCAAAACAACCAAAAAACTGACTGGCAAAGCAAAGCCTGTATGAAGCTGTGAAAGAGAGGTTTGTCTAGTGCTGGCTGAGTAAAGGAAGACAGAGGCGTATGTGTAGCTTATGATCACAAAAATACCTTTTCTACAAATATTATTATAGGAAAATCAGATGCAAGCACCTGAGTGTTGAGATTACTCAACTTGTCCTGAAATACTACAACAAATCCTGATGACTACAACAAGTCCTGAGACTACAACAAATCATGATGTGCCAGGTGAGGAAAATGGTTTAATCATTTTTGGGGCCAGAACCTCTGTTTTGCATTGAGAATTACCTGAGTCCTCTTGAAGGCCTGTAGCATCACACTCTCAGAAATAAGTAGTAAACTGAGAAAGCAAGTTTGCCAAGTTAACCTCTACCTTTTGCCAAAGATAACCACCTGGTAGCATAGCATCTTTGTTAAAGGAATGTAGTCTGCACACTGTGAAAGCCTCTGACAGTGGGTTTGGCATAACTGGAAATAGTTAAAGCATGGTACTACTTGACTTACTGAATGCGTCTTGGGTAACAACAGAGATTACTCCAAACACAGTGAATAATTTAAAGAGTTGATGCTCACTCGTGCTCTAAGAGAGCAGGTAAGGCAGCTGCTGCTGCTCAGGAGTCTGTCATGTAAGAGATGGACAGATTAACTGGGACTGCAGGAGGAAGAATATACATTAGTCACATTGAATTTTTATCTATTTTACCTCTTAGAAAATACAAAACGAAGTGATTGCTTCTGAAAAATGTGTGTAAATGGCTGGAAATGGAGAGATGATAAGCCTGCTCCACATCCAAGAAAAGTAAATTGTTGGGAGATGTACAAGAGAGCCTTTAGAGAGGCAACAGGAAGAGGCCGAAGTGAGAGTGAGGTGGGAATATATTTCCTTTCTTAGGCTGTAGCTGAAAGGAGGTGTTTATGGAAGGTGCAGAACGAGTTTGATAGATCAGCAGGTAGGGGAGGGCAGCAGGTTTATTTTCAAGGATGTCACACGCTAAGAGGTGTGGTGCTGTCCCTGGGCTGAGGAAGGGAGAAAGGCTGGTGTTAAACAGGTTAAGTTTTGGTTTGTTTTGCTGGGCAGATTTATGCTGGTTAAGCTTGAGCTGAAAGTGAGTCAGATAAGAAACTTTTTTTTATTCGTGTAACATAATGTATAACACTATAGAAACCAGTGGTAGGCTGGTCGGTTCGTGCTTTTAATGCTGAGACACAAAGTACATGGTGTTCAAGGAACTGATCAAAAGTTTTCTGCCCTTTCTGCTGTGTTCTTTTCCTGCTCTCGAAGAGACAATGTGAAAAACAATTGCGGACCAATTTTATTTGTAGAAAGATAGGTCTTTTTGCTGCAGGTAGAAGATTGCTGAAAATTAAGTTAGCACTCTGCTTCCCATCAGACTGCAGCAGCTGTAAGCCTTGTAAACCTTGTGCCCTTCATATAAGTGGGAAGTAGAATTACTTACTTCTCAAACAGGGTTTCCCAATTTTACAGAAATGACCCAATGTAAACAGATGTTTTAAAATATATATATATGAATATTTTTTTCCAAAACACTTGAATCTGCTTAGCACTGACACACATTGAGTAGATTTGCCCTTTTTATCCTGTTACTCATTAATGGTGAAGTTAGGCCCTCGGATGTTCTGTCACACCAGGAAGGATACATTAAAAATGGTGCAGATGTGCAGAAGGGGTGTAAAAGGGTCTCCTCCTGCCATCTAGTGGCCTGAAAAAAACTTCTCTGCTTTATTCATAGCCTCATGAATTGTTATGTCTGACCCTCGCTAGCCTAATTACTGTGATATCCACACATTGGTCATTTATCCCACATATCCACCTCCTTAGAGTTCTGAGCTTTGTCAGTGGCACTAGCTGTAATAAATCTCAATTGCCCTAAATTTAAGACGGTAAGATGGCAGTCGTTTCTTCCCCTTTGTCCACAAAACAAGCAAGCTGTATGGGTTTTGGGGTTTTTTTTTGTCCTTGCCTTGCCACCTTAAGAAAAAGTCCTTGCTTCTTGCCTTATTTTCTGCATATTACTTTGAATGCCTTTTGAGTGTACCGCTCTTACATAGGAAACATGCACAGGAATTTTATACACTTGGAGTGGAAGAAATACCTTCATGCTCAGAAGCTTTTCTGTGACACTGAAAACACTACAAGACACTGTCCACACAGGCAGAGAAAATGTTGGCTGTAGTTGAACACATCTCCAAAACGTGGCAGAGGATGGGTGGGTTCCCATGTGGCACAGGCACCCTTCACCTGTGAAGGAGCAGGGAGCTCTGTAGAGTTACTGCATTTGAGAACAGTCAAACTGATGCTTAAAACTGATTTCCGAAGCTTGCTGCTATCCCCTCTCCCTGTTTAGCCATCTTCTTTTTTTTGACAGACAGGTAGCTACCCTCACCACCTTTTACAGCCTCCAGGCTGTGCTTCACTTAAAAAATATGTGGCTCAGCCTGAATGTGTTACAACTCCACACCGGTGGGAGGGGATGGAAACAGACCATTCATCCCAAACAGAATCCTTATTCATGGGTCAAGCTGTAAGGGACTTGGGCTCCCACCTCAGAAAGTTACTTGGAGCCTATACGTAATTAAAGCTGCAGTTCTCGCTTTCCTAAATCATTTAGCCTGGAATCTTTGCAAGATGCAGGTCCACAGCCCCATTTTCTCAAAGACCTGTAGTGTGAGGGTAAGGAAAACGGAGAACAGCGTAGAATGGCCAACAGAGCCCTGCAGAAAAAGCTGTTGAAATAATGTCTAAATTGTGTGGTGGGTTCTTTTTTTGAGTACATAAAGTACTTTGAATGAAAGGGGTCAGAGAAAGCCAGTGTTTTATTAGCAGCTATAAAAAACAGATGAGAGTGATTAGCCTTTTTCTATACAAGAAAAGCTGTATTTTGAGCTTCTCTGTGAAAGTATAAATTCTCCATAATGGCTAAAGCTATCTGCTGGCTGGCTTCCATCTCAGCTGGTGTCCATGAAAACTTTCTTGGCATTTCTTTCACAGTGGTAACAGTATAATACTTCAGAAAAGTAACTTTTTTTTTCCTCTTTGATGTGGGATTCCAACTGTGGCCTCCTGATTTTAAATTATCCTGACTGTTTCATTCAGTTATTTATAACACCTTTTTAAAAAGTAATTTTATGCCTTTTACTCAAAATTAATTTAGAAATAAACCCCTTAACCTCTACGTTATCACCCCCTTCTGGATTCTTTTGTTGTAACTACAGCAATAACTAGCTCGGATTTTTAACTGTGAGGGGCTTGTGTGCATTACTGAAGAAGGTGGGAAGGTTTCTAAAAATTCAAGTTTATATTTAGAAAACTGGCAAGTTGCCAAAGCCAAAAAAGCATTACCACCAAATTAACAGTCTGTTAAAACCATTGGGGCTAGCTGGAGAGATGGTGGCATAGCATTCACTGCTGGAGCCATATCAGTGCTACCTTCAGCTGTCCGTGATCTCTGGAGCAGGGGACCTCTTGCCCCACTCAGGTTTGTCCTTTCCAGGAATCGAAGAAGTTTGAGGAAGGTCTTAGATGACACTTGTGAGATTGTATGTAAACCCTTCATGAAGAATAAAAATGTTCCGACCTCTTCATAACTTGAAAAAATTTGCAAATTCAAAAGCACAATTCTGGAACTAAATCTTGGATTGACCTAACCAAGGGTAAGGATGCTGAGGCTCCTGGTGAAAGTTGTTGTTTATTTATCAGGTGTGCCGCTGTCCGTGTACTGTCTCTGAGGGAGCTATGAAATGTAAAGGTGGCTGGCAGGTGAAGGACGTAACTCTGTGAGAAGCAGCTACCTGCCTGTACATGGCTCATTCCTTTCACAGCAGCAGCATATGATAAAGCTTCATCTGATCTGCACACTTGGGCAGAGCCAGGGCCCAACAGTTACATCATGGTGGCAGATCACATGCAGCAGCCCCCACAAATCAGTCGGTAGAAGCAAGTTCAGCACCTGTGTTCTTCAGGGTGCTTCCATCCCTTTGCTATAGAGAGGAACCTGGGTAACGTGGTCTAGTTCAAACAATCTCGTCCATTTCCAGTCCTTCCCATTACACTTTCTTATGCAGATGGTTTCATTCCACTTGTTCCTACAAAACTTTTCCCCCGTAGCTGGCCCTGTGCCACAATCCACTTGTGACTCTGAAAGTGACTGCTTTGGAGACTGCTCCATTTGAGGTGAATTCCTTTATTTCAGTAGGCATAGAATGTACATCCAATGCCAGTTTCCCCAGTTCTGCCACTTGGTTTGTTTTTTTTTTTTTTCTAATGTGCTGGTAACAACATTCAAGCCTGTGAACATGTAGACAGTTAATATGCCGTTTCCCCCAGTTCCGCCGTTTTTTTTTTTTTTTTTTTTTTCTAATGTGCTGGTAACAACATTCAAGCCTGTGAACATGTAGACAGTTAATCCATTAAGTATTCTCTTGGTGATCAAATCTTTGCATGAGGTTTAAAAAAACTGGAGTTTTTATCTTTTTCATTCTCCCATATCAGTCTTCTCTATGACAAGTCATGCCCAGCACGGCGAATTAAAGGTGAAAGCGTGTGGGAGTGGGGTGAGTGCCCCTTAGCTTTGCAAATTTCATTGCAAGGCCACAGGAGAAAGTGAAATAGCGATACAGACAGGAAAATACCACCTGGGATACGAAGCTTAGTTCTATCTAGGGCAGCTAACTGTGTCTTATAACCCTTTTCGAGGTTTATCTTACCACCTAGCAGGGTTGGTCTGGGGTGTTTGCTCCTGCTTTTCCTGTGGGGAGGCCATCCCACTCCTCCTGTGCACCGTGTTTGTGTGATGGTATTAGCATTTAGTCCACTTTCTGAAGTTACCCCCCCCGCTGCAGCCTCCTGTAGATCCAGTCATCAGCTGGAGTATGTGTTCTCACCAGATATTTCCAATAGAGAAGTTTTTTGATGCTCTGAAATCCTGTTCTGTTCTTACTATGCCGTTTTCTAGGTCATTCAGTTGTTCCTCTATGAAATTCTTGTTGTCCTCTGTTATTCTAAGTTTGTATCTTTGACAAATCCTAGTTGATTTTTTTTTTTATGTTGTGTTCAGCAGCCATTTAATTCTTCAATCTCCCTTCCCATTCTGTTGATACCACCGGAACTGGAGTTGCTGCAGTTTTTGCAATGAAAGATGTCTGGCTGAAAGCCTCGTGCCACTCACTATTCCTGCCAGTTTCTGTTATTTTTGGAGTCACTCCTAAAATACTGTTGAGGAATGTCCTTGTCGCTGAGTTTGTACATATTACTGCTCTTGCTATATAGTTACTTTGAAATAACCTAATAAATTTTGCTGGGGTTTCCAGCACATCCTTGTCCTTCAAAAAGCTTGTCTGAAGTATCATACTTTTAAAATAATCTTGGCAAACTGATCACCTGTCCATCACAAGGCAAATGGAAATGCTGGGGGCAGGCTGACGTCACGTGAGAGACAGATGAAGGGGTTATATAGCTCAACAGAACTAAGAAATACTAAAGCTGCAGCAGATGGTGTGGCAGGATTTATACAGGCACTCCCTAAGCAGTTTGCCAAAGCCACTGCACAGCGCTTCACTTGTAAAATAAGTCATCGTTAACCTGCCCCCTGAGCTGTGGGCAGAACTGTCACGGCATTTCCTGCTGCTTCGCTACCGTGAAATGACAGGGAGTAGGAGACAGCAGAGTAACACTGGTTGCTCTAGGTGCTCTGCCATCCAGCCAGTGATTGCATGATTGAAGAGGGATGCTCTCTGCTGAAGGGTAGCATGGGTGGTGATGTTTGGTCACTGTCCTGCCGGATCATTAATGTCACCCAGGAGCGCATCAGCCCATCCGAAGGACATGCCCAAGCTGAAGCAAAGCTGTTTATTTTCTGTACAACATCAAGCCTTTGCCACTGGTCTGACTGATGCCTCCCAGCTGCTTACACGTAGTTCATTACAGTTTTATTTCTGTACAATCGAGTCAGAACTGACAGATTAGAAGGGAACATGCAGTCAGGAATTATCCTGACGGAATTATCCTTTAATGATGACGCTTCTTGCAAGTGTGCGTGGGAACCTAGAAGTGCCTTTGCTGTTTTCTGTCTTGCACTCAGGAAAGTCTTCAGTACCAGAGAAAAAGAGGAGGGTGCTTCTTGGCACAGGGGGAGTTTCCACATCTACAAAATAAAGGATGAAGTCCCAAAGTTCATAGCCTCAGGGTCTTCTTGGAGGGCATCACCCTTAAGAATCTGAACAAGAACATGTTTTGTGGACATCTTGTAAAAATTCCCGCCGTGCATCACTATTTCAGCAGATTTCATAGGAACTTGCAGTCTTGGTTCCAACAGGAGTCACATTCC
>NW_010409773.1:21953-23142 GCF_000710305.1 Buceros rhinoceros silvestris
TCACATGCCTGCTGGGGATGTGCTTATTCACCTTTGTAACAGGCAGGGTGTTTCCCCGGTCATGCTGCGGCCGTAACTTAAAGGCATTCATTCCTCTACGTGCCACAGCCCGTGAGGAGTTAAGCAAGCTCTGATTACACAGGTTTGCGGGTTGACAAGACCTGAGGCTGTGGGCACAAACTGAAATGCTGGAGTTCTGTCTGAACATCAGGAAATGTTTTTTTCACTGTGAGGGTGACTGACCACTGGCACAGGTTACCCAGAGAGGTTACGGAGTCTTCATCCTTGGAGGTGTTCAAAACCTGTCTGGTCACCATCCTGGACAAACAGCTGTAGGGGGTGACCTCCACCCATTTCTTCTGACCTCCACCATCCTGTGATACCCTAAAGTTCAAAGCATGCCTTAAAGGACTCCATTTGTGACTCCGCAGGAAAACAAACAGATCAGCCAGGGCTGGTCCATCTGCAGCTGGCAGACCACCACTGGAAGGGGAATGAGGCAGTAATGGTGAGTATTTCTGCGGGACCAACAAAAAGCTACTGATTTTCTGCACTGGTATTTAGAAATACTAATCATCAACTGCAAGACAGGAGTGGCTTAAGATTTTTGTTTCTTCTCTGTTGGGGGGCGCAGTTCTGGTTATTAGAGTCAACTTATAAATTTATAAGAGGAAAAAAATGATGAGGATGACAAAGTTTGAAGACTAAGAAGGTTTTAGCTGCATTTATCATGAAGAAATTGAGACCGTCACTGGATAGCTCTGAGGGTGTTGAGGTGTCCCTTCACCTAGTGACTTACTGCCCTCAGCAGAGGTCAGGTAAGAAGCCAGGTCTTCCGGAGCGCTCGACTGAGCGTGAGCCAGCATCAGCCCTGAGGAAGGCGAAAACGCGCAGTTTGCAGGTACCGTGATGCAGTGTCATCACGGGTTTCGTGTGGAAGGTGGTGCTAGAAGCTGCTGTTCTCTAGCAGAGCTGCGATTTCAAGTGGGACACCCTGGAAGTCTGATCTCCTAGAGGCTGCTGAACGTGACGGAGACAATTTTCCAGCCCACCTACCGCAGTGCCTGCGAAGTGCCCTCCCCAGGCAGAGCTTCCAGTACGGCTGTACGCTGCTGCTTGCCAGCGCCTTCTGAAAGGCACTTCACAGATGTGAATGTCAAAGTCCAGTCAGAAGTCACCGGCGCTGAGT
>NW_010409774.1:0-5171 GCF_000710305.1 Buceros rhinoceros silvestris
TGGGAGAGGCTGCCGGCAAAGCACCCGGGGCTCCAGGGAGAGAAACATGGTTTTACGGAAACGTTTTCCAGGTCTGGTCGGGATGTCAGCTGTGGGGGCCAGCCAGCCCTGCCCGGGCGCTGCACCACCCGTGGGCCAGCTGGTCGCAAAACGGGGGGTGCAGGGTTTGTTCCCTGCGGCTGAGTGGGTTTTGTCTCATCAAGCGATGCAGTCACGGAAAGTACGGTAGCAAAAATAAGTTGTAACTTAGACGAAGCTCCCTGGTATTTATTTTTATGAGTCCCAGGAGGTTTTTATGGGTGAACGTCTAGTTTAGCAAACACTCAGTTTCCGTATTTGTAAGGAAACCCTCTTGTTTGTAAATTTAACTTAGGATGATTTTTTTTTTCCCCCCGCGTACTAATGCCTTACAGCATTAGTACGTGCTGTAACAGGTTTTCATACCCAAAGAGCCCTTCCGGGCACCATCTTGCAGAGCTAGTAATGTGATAGGCAGGGTCATGCATTCCCGTTCCAAACAGCGCTGAAAGGCAGAGTTACCTTGTTAGAACTGTTAGGTCCAAACCATTGCGCATTTTAAAATATTTAATGCGTGTTGCACCGTTTATTTCCCACGTGTTCGTTAAGGCTTTCTTTTGTGCATTGTTTTTTACTATCTGCTTTGTGGGACTGGAACCTGGATTCATTTATTTATCAACCCAGTTTTTCTTTAGGCAAGGTCATCAGATGAAGTAAAAAAAGGGTGAGGTATAATAGAGAAAGCTCTTCGCTTTTTCACCAAGGGTTGATATAGCTGCTGAAGAAGGCCGTTCCATTTCCTTGTGCTCTGGTGGCTGCTCAGCCAAGTGCTTGGCTTTGCAATGAGCCACCTTAGGGATTTGTCTCAAAACTTAAGGAAGCAAGGACAGATGTTTCAGCCACTGCAGCTGCCTGATCTTCATCTCTAGCATACCTGCATGTGGGATGGGGGAGGTCTGCTGATCTTCTGCTGGTGCTGCTGGATCACAGCAGCTGAATGGGTTTGGTGAAGTTCACACTTGTTATTAAGTGTCTGTAGAAGAAAGTTCTGTGTTTGATGTTTCTGGGTCGATAAGAAACAGTGCTACGTAGCCATGGATCTCTGCTTGGTCAGGTCAGATGCTGAGGGGTGGCACCAGGCATCCTGCTTTCCAGCACAGGGTGTCTCTCATGGGCAGGTAGATGAGTGTTAAATGTTTTTTTTTTTTTCTTACCAGTACCTTCAGGCAGACCTGTTTGAGGGCTTCACTGTCTTGACTCTGGGGAGGATCTTCCCAACCTCTCCCACAGAGCACTGCTGTGATCTGAACCTGGTACTCTCATCTCCTCTGTAGGAGTGTTGAAAACACATCGTTAGCTTCCGTTCTCACAGCAACCTTCAGCCAGTGTAGAGGTCCTGATGGCATTTCTCTCCAAACTTCCCTTGCAGGATGTGTTTTCACCCCTTCTCGTTCTTGTCCCTTTCCTGTAGATAACATTACTGGTGGGGTGTGTGTGTGGAGGTGCCACTGATTTATGTGTGAAGTCTGAGAGGCTTTTGCTGTCCCAGGACCATGCAATGAAATAGTTGTGCATAAACTTCTGTCCTCCTGGTATGCTGCTTGCCCTTTTTTTTTCTCCTTTTTTTCTTTCTTTGAAACATTAGTTAATGCTCTGAAAGCCTGACCTTTATATTTTCACTTTAGGAAATAACATCTTTGCTCTCGCTTTATGGTGGACAGTTCAGTGGCGAGCAGGAAATTCGTGTAAATGTAAGTAAGAACCAAATATTTTACTCGAGTGTTTGTCATATACAAGTATGTTCTTTATAGTATTTTTATTAATTGTGGGTAGGTCCCACATTTAATGTGTTGGAGTCCCTTAGGAAAATGAGGAACCTTCCTAAAATGGGCTATTCTCAATTTCAAGAGAGACTCCTAAGGGAGGAAGAGAGGCAGGACATGCCCTCAGGATTGCCATCTGCTGGGCGGCTCTCCTGCGTCTTCAGGATGGCAGAGCCGTGAAAACAGCAGCGGCAGTTTGAGTTCGGCGGTTGCCTCTAAATCAGCGAGACAGCGTGTCTGTGAGAGCGGGGCTAAGAAGCTGTATGATGCTGGTGTCAGTGCGTAGTCACAGAACGGTACTGGCCTTCCGTTACTGCTTGTGTGTGACGAGGTGTTTTGAGTCTTGAGGAGAGGAATAATCTAGAGAAGCATAAACAAATAATAATAGATAAGTCAAAGACATGGTGGGGAAAATGGAATACCTAACAAAGCTGAGTATACACTTTTAGCTCAAATTAAATGTTTTATCCTCTTGTACTCTGTACAGTTAACAGATTAATTTTTGTTTTTTAATCTTCGGCATGCTGGTTCTGTTTTTATAAAAGAGAGTTGTGTAGTTGTGTCATTCATGTGACATCCTCCAGCTCGGTACTACATCACTTACCTTCTCTGTATTTCAGTCTCCGTTCTGGATTCTCAATATTCCTTCAGAGGAGATGGCAAGGGGACTAATGAAACGGACAGTGTGTGCAAAGTAAGAAGTGAAAAATCGTGTAGATGCTAATGTAGGTGGTGGGAAATTGTTCTGCTGTGTGGTGGCAAATTCAGGGTCCGACCTGTGGATCTGAGAGGGCGCTACTGGGTGAGGGAGCATGTGAGTCCTTTCTGCCTGGCGTGCAGTCGCTGCAGGGTCTTGGAACAGCGTTCTTCACCGCAGAGCCAGTACGTGCAGCGACACTGATGTTTTAGTCACCCTGACTAATGTTTAGTGCCTTGTTTTTATTAAAATATGTATGGAATTAACAGTGCTTCAAAAAGCAGCTTGCAGGCAGGTAAGGAAGTACAACATGATGAAGCACCTTGCAGCTTGCAGATGTTCCGTGCACGTTTTCAGCAAATGTGGACTTATTTTATGTCGAAAGCATAACTGGCCCAGTGTTTTTTCCTGGTCTGCTACTGGTTATGGGGAGATACGTCACCTTAGAGAAAGATTGCTGGAGCATCTCCATTGCAGTGCTCAGGAACATTGAAAGCCTTGTGTGGGTTTTTTTCCAATACATTTTTAAGTGTAAATGTAAGAGGTGTTAGAAGAGCTTCTCCAACAGTTGGGTAAGACTCAAAGATGAATAGTCAGTTCTCTTTAGTACAGCCTGCGCTGTCAGCGTTTTCAGTGCTCTGTTTATAAATACAGTTTAAATTCTCAAAGTAGATTAATCAGATGCTTTAGGAAAAAAATTAGACACTGCAAAAAATGTCCTTTTTTTTTCCCAGGGTAAATGCAGGTTAGAAATGCAGCCTTAAAGAATTTATTCAGGAAAGAAGTACTTGAACAAAATAGCTTACCGCTGGGCCTAGTGCTGTCGTCGCTCGGTAAAATGTAGTTCTCTCTTCCTGTGGTTTGTGTGAGCTAAACCTTTGAACAGTTTGAAGACTTTCCTTCGGGATTCTCCTTTGAAAAGGTGCTCCATGGCACTGCTGATCCTTAAAGCCTGTGTTTGTGGTTTGTTAGAAATGCGCCCAGGAGTGCCCAGCGGTACATGCAGTGGCTCTGGGATGCCAGCACCGGAGGGATTTTCTTCTTGCATAGGGAAAGGCCACTTGATTGGGATATTAGAGCACCCACCCGGATCGATCATTGTGTCATTTGCTGGTGGCTCCGTGTGCCGGCAAAAGGTCTGGCGATATACAAGGGTACTAAGACTGAAATTCACCTTTCAGTGTATGTTACCGAACAAAAAAGCATCATTGAAATATCAGCATAGGGTTAAAAAATAAGTGTGTCCCTGTGAAGAGCAAAACTTAAGCATGTACTAAGAGTTAAATACTGTGCTTCCACACTTGGTGAAGCGAAGCCTAAACACGTTGTCTAAGAAGGTTAAAAGGAGTAAAGCATCTGTAGGGCATTTTTCTTTTCCCTCTGTGTGACTGCGCTCTCACACTTTGCAATTTCAGGTCCGTATTTGAGCTGTGGGGTCATGGCAGCTCCACGGAGGAGCTCTACGCGTCTTTGAGGAGCTACCCGGTGGACAAGATGGTATGCTTGCCAAGAACCGGGGGATGTGGGTCCTTCATCACACCAAAGAGCGCTGCAGCTGGGCTAATGGAAGTCTCTTTGCCTTTTTTCAGCTTCCCTATCTACAGCCAGACTCTACTTACAAAGTTCATATTCATACGTTTAATAAAACACTGACCCAAGCACAGAAAATACAAAAGATAGATGTAAGTAGATGTTTAAGAAATCCTTCACGTTTCATTTAGTCTGTTCACGGTGCTCTTGGTCCATGCTCTCAGTGTGTTTCAATTTGGGTTTCCTGAAGATCTTAAAGCAGTTTATGGCTTATGTCTTACCAGCTCTGGATGACATCTTTGTGTCTGAATTATCATTCCTGCAAAATTCATGATTTGATTTTTTTTTTTTTTTCCTAAGGAGAGCATGTAAGGCATACACAAAGACAGATGAATATCACTGCTGATTCCAGCCCAGTGTGCTGGGGAAACCGAGGCTTATTGCCCAAAACTGTACTATTCAAATGGCTAGCTACGTGCTAGAGTTTTTTTGAAAATCTGTTTTTGTTCTCTGTTTTCAGCATTTATTGCTGTAGGATGAGGAACAAGTGGCTGCAGTTGCAGGCAGTGGCTTGTGCTGATTTCCTGTTCTGTCCTCATGCTCTGTTCTGGTATTTTAATTAGGAAATCTGTCTAGATAACTGTTAATTTTTGCTCTTCCACGATCTGTTTTAGCACATGTTTATGCTATTTACTTCATTTACAGAGACTGCAATTACCTGTATTAATAGCAGTTGCCCTTTCCTTTTTGTTCACTTTTTGTGTACATGGAATAATGCTGCGTGTGTGCATTGGTGATGCTGCACATCACTGAAATTTAAATCACAGAATCACCTGGTTGGAAGAGGCCTTTAAGATCATCAAGTCCAACTGTTCCCCCTGCACTGCCAGAGTCCCTAAACCATGTCCCGTAGCTCCACCTCCACACGGTTTTTAAACACCTCCAGGGATGGGGACTCCACCACCTCCCTGGGCAGCCTGTTCCAGTGCTGCACAGCCCTCTCTGTACAGAAATTTTTCCTGA
This sequence comes from Buceros rhinoceros silvestris, assembly GCF_000710305.1. Classification (NCBI taxonomy): domain Eukaryota; kingdom Metazoa; phylum Chordata; class Aves; order Bucerotiformes; family Bucerotidae; genus Buceros; species Buceros rhinoceros. The sequence continues at coordinate 5,092 of NW_010409774.1, forward strand.
TATCTGACCTAGATCTCCCCTGACACAACTCAGGGCCGTTTCTTCTTATCATGTCACTTGTAACAGGTAGTGGTAGAGAG
>NW_010409775.1:0-5967 GCF_000710305.1 Buceros rhinoceros silvestris
CTTAGAGAATATATATAAAGTATATGTAATATTTATAATACTTGTAATACTAATATACTGTAGTAAGTATACAAAAATAGTATGTATATTATATAAGTGTATAATACATACATGACCATAAATGTGACATTAAATTCAAGGCTAACTCCTTCAGTAAACTCGTTTTCTAGAAGTCTAATGGTCACTGAAGGAATCAGAAAAGTTAGAGGCGAAGATCTAAAACACTCCAATACTTACAAAAAAAATTAGTGCTAAGGATGAAAGAATCAATTTTCTGTACCTTCATATCCCTGGGAACATAAGACATCCACAGTCCCGTAGATCTTCCAGTTATTCTTTGGACTCAGCCCCTTCTTTAACAAAACGTTATCATATTCTTCATTGCCAGGACCAAAAAACAAATCTTCTCCTTGGATTGCAAGGAGACTTTCATTTTTGCATTCCCACCACTGGAGTTCACTTGTTTGATTACATGGATAAAGGGTGATCACAGCCTGATCCTCCTTTGACGGCACCCCCAGGCATAGGCTCAGTCTCACACTCATAAGCTGATGATCAGTGATCCACCTGAATTTTTGTGATTCATTGTCTTGATGGCAAGTGGCAGTTCTAACCGACCGTGCAGCAGATGCTTGAAGACAGAGCTTGTTGACTTTATTATATATTAAAAATGTTTCGATGTCTGTAAAACAAAGTAATACATAGTAAACTGATGATATAGAATATATGCATAGTGGATATGTGATGTGATTCTCCTTCCCATTCACATAAACAAGGAGTCATTGCATTTATATCAGATAAAACATGAAGTTTTTTAATGGAGTCCGGTGCAACATCAGTTTTACTGGTTAAAAAGCAGTAAGGTAGGCAACATGTTATCTATTTAATTATTATATGTCACCTTACTGTAAATTAGTGTCAGACAGCAGCATCAGCAGAGCTAAGCACGGCTTGTTGGATTGATTTACATCAGTCACATGAATTTCCTCAACCACACTGCTATTACCATTACCCCGTTTCCACCTAACCTCAGATGCATGGCCTTGCAGACCTCTGACCTCTACAAACTTTCATCACCCTGCCAGATCTCACAGGTGTCCTAGTGGATCACAGGGGGCTTTGCTGAGCCATTGGTCTCCCCACTCCCAAATCCACATTTCCTTTTCTTTTCACTGAGCCTCACAGCAGGCTCATTGGCTTTGCTGACCTACAATATCTGCAATATCTACTATGAACCATTGCAATGAAAAACTAGGATTGACATTGGGAAACCAATCACAGTCTGAGAAAGTGGCAAGGATTGGATAGTAGAGGCATCTGACCACCATTTGACAATATGGAAAGGCTGGTGGAAGTTAGAAGGCCCATCTGTACCAGAAATTGGGTTCTTAGCCCTCCAGATAGCTTTTTCTGATCAAGTCTACATTGTTGGCTCTGCTATAAAGTAGAAGTAGCTGAGCTACTCAGGAGTGACAAAGCTAAAAGGATTCTATTTAACACCTACAATAGAAGCGCAGTAATATTGTCTCTGCAATTCTACAGTAATTTCCCTAAACTTAATCCAACTTTATTTCACAAAAAATTTTACTTCACCCCCTTTATCCATGCCAGTGAATTCAGTGAGTTTGTTCAAAACAGTGAATGAAAATTATTCTCTTTATAAGCACTAGGTCTCTCTGGACTGCACAGCCATCCTCTGCAAACATATTAATATTCAAAAAATAATTCCATATTTCACCACTTCTGAAGTTTTTCCTGCCTGATTTTGCTAACCATTACCGAGACACCAACAGCTCAAAAATCAGAATACAGAAGGATAAAAATTAAAAACTAGACATTTAAACATATCTCATTGTTTTCTTAGGTCTGATCTTCTGAGGTTATTGACATGATAATGCCACTCTATATGAATAAAGCCATCAAGAATTCCATCTGTGCTTCCTTTTACTTTTCCTGTTTCCTTCCATTTACTTTTTCTGATGATCCTGCCCTTGCCTCGTGCCTGCTATTAAGAGACTCGCCATCTATATATCCCAAACTAATAATGTACATATAGGCACTGCCACATAATTATAAATCACCCAGAAATACCAGGGGACATGGAATCACTTTCACAGACACCTTCAGAGGAGGCAAGTGGGAGGCACTTACCCGCCAGCTGCAAAGCACTGTGAACAAAAGAAAGAACAAGCAAGAACCTGGAGAACATAACTGTAAATGATGTTTTCTTTTTTTCCCTTCACCAAAAGCTGGATGATGAGAGTTGTTCGCAATAAAGTCCCACTGAAGAGAGGACAGCCGCTGGTCCTCCTCAGTTTCAAAGGCTGGGTGGTTGTATAGAAAGCTCTGAGTGCTAAATAAGGAAACATGCTGTCACATGCCACATTTCAAAAAACCAAGACAACACAGCACAAATTTTGCCTTCAGAAAAGAATGACTTCTCACTGAGGGCAAACTGTGCTGCCTTGGGAAAGCAGGAGAAAAAGTTATGTATCAATACTTTCCTGCTATCTCTCCTGAAGAAACATGTGGGGAACTCATGGGATCAAATCAATAGTGAAATACCAAAGTCAGAAATTCAGCCTCAGCTTTTAAATCTTACACCTTAACCTACACAGTGAAAAAATACCATCAGGAAATCATCAGTCTCGTATTTTCATGTGCAAGATGAGACAGGATTGAATTTTAGAGGATTTAGGTGAAATCCATTCTGTGGGACATTTAATTTTTTTTTTCTTCTAAATGAGATTACCATTGTCCTACTGACCTTCATTTCTGCATAAATGTAACTAGGAGACCAGCACCAAGGCTAACTGAAAAATGGCTCATTTTAAAAACAATCCCCTTTTTCTTGTGAAGTAGGTCAATTTTGTCAGACAGTCATACCAAGATCCAGCTACAATTCCAGGAAATGCCACATATATCTTCTTACCCAGATCATAGAGAGAGCAGTCAGGAGTTTGGTTTCCAAATGTATAGCTAGAAACAGCACTCCTCTCCCAACCACTATAGACTGTCCCTATAACTCCATAAAGATCTGACTTTAACATAGTGGATTTTTACCATGGAAGTATTTTGTTTTGATTAGAAAAACTGCTAAATGGGAAAAACAATCTGTGGTGTGAAAATATTATTTGAAGTGTAGTGACATTCTTGTTCAGCACTTCTAGCAAAAAATAGCAAGGAAATTTAGCATCATCTCCTGTTTGTTGCCAAGATAACTTCATTTCTGAAGTACAGGATTTGTTCCTGCTTGGCTGCTCAACAGAAAGACAATGCAAGAAAGAGACCGTTCCCCAAGAAAGTTGACAGGATTAAAATAAAAAGGAGAAATTGAATTGTGAAATGCAAAATTACAAGGAAATGCTACATACAGATGTTAGGAAGTTACAAGCAAAGTGAACTGAATTTTCTTTTTCAGATGATACAAAATATACTAACAACAATGATAAAGTCAAAAGCTTTTTCTGGAAAAAACATTTCTAGAACATTTTTTTTTAAGCAAAAGAAAACATAATTCTCTTCATCAGCTGCCAAAAATCTTGCCTAGAAATACTGAAAGTTTTGTTTGTCCTGGACTGATTTGTCTTAGATGGACATCATTTCCTTGCAGCACGTGGCCTATCTCCATAACAGATACGTTGGCATTTGTATTGTCAGAAGTTTTAACAGCCGTGTTGTATGCTGGAGCTCGTACAACGTGAAGCCAAGAGGAATTCCACTTTCTCCTTGGTTGGACATTGTGCAATAGCAAAGAAGCAAAAAGAGAATGGTTCCTTTTCTTCACCATCCTGAGCTCGTCAAGCCACACCAGAGCCAGCTGCAGCCTGGCAGTAAAACAAACACTGGTTCGTCAAAAAACCCAAGCATCTGATAGGAATTCCTTCAGCCAGGCCACAGACCAGTTTTAGTGCTAAAAATCTGAACAATTTGTACTGTGTTCTTGATACTCCAAACACACTTTCTGTGCTTGCACCTTTCCTTGTATGACTGGTACTGTGAATTACAGGATGCTGTGCTGGTTCCTGGAAAGAGGTGGCTGCTTGAGGCTGTTGAAATCCCCAAGGCCAGCCTCCAAGGAATAGCAAAGCCAGAAGAGCAAACCTCACCACATCAGCTGCACCTTACACCTGCTGATCACCACGAGCCCCCAGATGCATACCTTGGGTAGCACTAGGCAGGAGGTGGCACTGCCTTCTTGCTTCTTTGCACTTCAGGCATCTGGCAATGTCAGGCACCTTCATCTCACCACTGCTTACAGGTGTAGCCCCAGCACAAGCTGCATCCAGCCATGAAGTGCAGGTTGGCCAGTTCCAATATGGAAGGCCAGAGACTGGGCTAAAAGCAAGATTGTACTCCTTGGCATGAATTCAGTCAATTCTTTGTTACTTCAAATTCAATCGCTAAATCTACATCCTAGACACTAATTTCATAAAGATACTACTAATAGTGTAAAACTTGGCTTGCTAAGGATTCCCTGGAAATCCTATAAGTTCATTGAACTTCTACTCACTCAAAGATTAAAGGAAAAAGAACAGCACAATATCAAGAGCAGCCTACCTGATGAGTATAAATGAATAGCAGATGGGAGGTAACATACTATGGTTGCTCTGCAGGTGATAGTTTGCCAATTTCTGATGCCAGACTTTCACAGACAGCTACCGGGGTATAAAAAGACCAATAAAGTGCTTTTGGAGGGTTCAAGAGCAAAGAACCTTTAGGACCTGCTTTGCTGAAAGAGCAATACCTGCCAGGGTAAGGCTCCCCAATGCACTCAGCTGCAGTGGCTGAGAGCAACTGATGTGCTCCTGCACTTGCAGATCAGCCTCAGCAGCTGGGGACTGATTGCAAGGCATTGCTCTCGTGGCTTAATTGCTCTCTCAGTCTTGCTGTGCCAAATTTAGTTGCATATTTTGATAAAGAGGCAAGATGAACCTACAATTTTTCTGGTCAGATTCTAGCAAGGAGGATAGATATTGTTTGCCATCCTTTGTAACTCATTCAGGCTGATAATGACATCAGTTTAAAGTGTCTCTATTTATCAAAAGTTCAGACAATAAAATCCATATATGTCAAAATAAGAACTAACTTAGGGAAATGACTGAAAATACTGTGGCTGTTGCATTAATTTCCTTGACTTTTGTACGTACTTAGTGAAAGAAAAATATGGAAAAATATGAGCAGAAAGGCAACTTCATGATGAAAGGGAGAATGGAAAGACTTCCCTGGGAAAATCCAAGTTTGAAGAAGGATACTGTTTCTTTTAAGGAATAAGGATTTATATGCATTCCTTGTGAATAAATGGTATTGCATAAATAAGCAGTTACCAAAGAGTCTCAGAAGAGCTCAGTTATGATGTCCTCACATCTTAAGTCCATTATACATTGCCAGAGACTACATGTGTGGATACTACTGTACTGGGTTTGCATGGCAAGGTGTCTTTGTTTGAGCTAGACCAGCACTAATTCTGTTCAGTGATTTCACTTTCCAGCTCAGTCTCTTCTAAGCGATGGCACTTGCTGAAGTTAATGATGTATTTTTTGCAGACAGTGTCTGCTTCTAGAAGTGATAATGCTTGATGTTGACAGCTACTGCCAGAGGCTGGTGTGCAGAAAGGCTCTGGCTTGTACTTGCTCCTGTGCAGACCAAGGTCACTGCTAAATCCTGTGTCCCACGGTGGGGGTGCAGTAAGCCAGAGGCTGCACCTGTGGGGAGGAGCGGACAGGACAGGTGACCCTACACTGACCAGCAAGGTGTTCCATCCCATAGACGTCATATTGGGTATAAAGTTGAGGGATCACAAGGCTCGAGCTCTCTTCTTCAATGGCTGGTGTCCAAGGAGGACTCTGTCCATTCTGCCCTCAAACCCAATCCGTGCATCCCTGAATCCAGTTCCAGAATCCAGTTCCCATCTGCCACTCAGTCCAGGCTAGGAATTTCCCAGCACCTGCCCACAGCATCAGTGGT
>NW_010409776.1:0-3232 GCF_000710305.1 Buceros rhinoceros silvestris
TGGGGGGTGGGGAGGTGGGGGGAGGAAAGGAGTTTCTGTCCATCATCTCACAAAAGTTCAGTCCAAGAAAACTCCTGGACAAACCTCCGAGTGGTAATGTAGTCCTTTCGCCTCCAGGGTAACCGATAGGGGACTCAAGTTTAACAAGGGCAGAATTCCAAGCTCGCCCTCCCCATTTGCACTGCGGGAGCTGACCAGTTCTCCAGGGAAATGCCTGTGGGTTCCCCGCATCTTGCGGAAGGCTCCACGCCAAGCATCTGGAACCAGTTTCACATTCCCCTTTGCTCGTCGGTGTTTGTCCACTCTGTGCAGGGTCTGGGGCATACAGCCAGTTCCACACTTTGTTGGTAATACTTAGTCCAAAGCCACCTCCACCGGTAATCAGCAAGCAGAAAGGTCTACCTGCTTCGCAGAAGGAGTATTTTACTGCTTCAGGGATGTGGAGGTGCTGCGGATGTTCTTTTCTCTCTCCAATGAAAGGTTCTCTCAGTTCTGGGGATGGAAATTCAAAAGTCCCACGGCTCGTCTGATTTCCTGTGGCTCGAACAGAGCAGAGAGTGCCAGCAAGTGTCTTGACACACCCCTTTTTATGCGCTTATTCACGGAGGTGTGTCTGAATATCTCTTCCCTTCCCCGGAGGTGTGGGAACTTTTTCCTGCGGTTCAGGAGGAAGGAGAAGGGGAGAGCAAAAGGCGCACCATGTGGTTGGCACAGCTTGCTAAATAAAAAATGTTCACACTGCTGCTTCTCCCCCCCAGAAAAGAAGCCTCTAATTGCATGCACTGCTGCATGCACTCTCCCTGCTCTCTGATGAAGGCAATCGTTATCAAAGGCAATGTGTGTGCAGCAGGCCATTTCTTGACAGGTTGGCTGCCCCTGGAGTCACCAGCGGTTACAAAACTGATTCACCTCATCACTCCTATATGCCTGCATTACAAGGTAGTCAGCAGAACAACCTCAACATTTGTGCACCTCTGTAACCGACTGCAGGCTGACAGAGCGTACAGTGAGCACACTTTGTCAGCCTCAGGCTCCCCAGGCACTCAAGTGCTCTTCTGCAGCTTATTTACGACTAGTGAGGAGTGGACACCGTTCAGTGTTGTCAGAGTCATCAAGACAGATTTTGGAATTAGAATATACCTGTTCCTAGAAGATGTTCTTGAGATTGCACTGTTTGCTCAGTGGAAAGATGCCTTTCCTTGTTTTGTTCCTAACTGTTTTTGTTTCAGACAGAATCCACGTGTTTCTTCGTCTTACGTGGAGAAAATACAGTCTGAGATACAAGAGCATATTACAGGCTGAGTAAAATGCTTAAGGGCGCATGAAGTAAACTGAAATACTGAAACCAGAGTAATACCAATACTACCACGGTTTTCTGTGTTTCCGTGGCTAGTATAATAAAACATTTATTATATTATTTAAATATATATTTATTTGCGTTCTCTTGAGAGAGAGAGAATCAGTTGTTAAAGGTAGCAATAATTACCTCAAGAGGGTGATTCATTAGTATGTATGTGATTCATCATAAAGCATAAAGAATCACGCCACCATAACATAATGTTGTTAGAAATCTTCATTTCAACCTCAGTGAAAACAATAGGAATATTCATTCTGCTCAGTGAACTTTCTGTCAAACTCATTGTAAATAAGATATCTTAGACCTCTTACTATGTGTTATTCAAGTCTTCTTTTAAGTATGAAAAAATTACATAATCTGAGAAAATAACATGGTGTTCACACTAGGGTAATTCATTAAAATTTTTAATAATACACTTTCTATATCAACAGTTAGTTAAAGATTTGTTGTTGCTCAGTATGTTGTTTGAGATATTCAGAACAAGCATGAAAGAATTGTATGACAAGTATAAAAGCCCCCCTTATTCTCAATCTTCATTTAAAAATATAGTCCAGAGAAATGCAGAAGTGTGTATGTGTAAACTATAGACTGGAAGCTATATAGTGTTGCATTTACAACCAAAATTGGAACATCCCCTGGACTGCCATTAAATTAAACAACCATACTGTCTAAAGTCTTAAGTCAGTATTTGAAATGAGTGGTCTGATACTCTTGTTTGTGTGTAACGGCTGTACAAAACAAGGGACATTGGTTTGACTGCTGTGTCAATTATTTCAGTTTCTTCATATGGAATTCCAAGGCTTCAGGTTTCTTATGAGTTGCGATCCTTTTTGGAATATTAAATATTAGTGTATGACTTCACCAAAATATCATAAGATGCTTTGGAGAGCTGCTGCATTGACTGAAAGCTTTCCAATGCCAAAAAATGCATGTGAAATTTAACTTACAAAGTGTCAGTGTAAATTCCTGTAAAAGATGGAGCAGTACTACACTTCAAGCATCTGGAGTTTAAGTTCCTGTCTTTTATAGGCTCAGCTATTACAATTGCTAGATGGTTACTAACACCTTGCAAATGTGAATATTTTCAGAAACTGTGATTGCAGGTGCCGAGATTTACTGTTATCAGAGGCCAAATTACAAAGATAACCTAGGAAAGAAGGACTTTGAAATTAAGAATCAAAGATTGCTCCAAGGTTGCAAGAATAAATAAATCATAGCCCAGCCACCACACCGGAGGAGATTTTGTGCCTCATTTCTTGTAGCCCAGCTATATTTAGGAATGAAAAATGGAAGGAAAACATTTTGTCTGTATAGACCTGAGGGTATGTCTCTATCATGGAAAGGAGCATGTTGCAGAAACTTCTGGGCAAATGTGGTATAAGCTAACTTCAGAAACAACTTCAGATCAAGACTGTGCCAAAGCTCAAGAGCACTGTGCGGTGCTTTGCTGGCCATCCATCATGCACTGAGCTGGCAGATGGAGCCCTGTGCTCTGTACTAATGTACACACCCAAACCACATTCCACTGCCTTAAAGCAACTACAGTTAAAGATATAAAACCCGACTTCCTCATCACTTTGCCAATGCTTTCAAAGCCCCACAGTGTTATTTCTTTACTACCACATTCAACTAATCGTACATTTATTGTACAGTCAATTGATCACAATGACTCACGGAAAATAGAAAACAAGATATCATTGCAACAATGGAGTATGAGGGAAAATGAGCACAATTAAGAGAAAACATATTTTATTTAACTTCATATCTTAATTATTTTATTTTACCCAAGCAATTTGCAGTGTGATGTTGTAAAATGGCGCTGGCAGGGGGTGAGCTTTTGTTCTCTTCTTTCTCCTTCCCCCTGAAGTGCGGGAA
>NW_010409776.1:3359-7814 GCF_000710305.1 Buceros rhinoceros silvestris
GGGAAGAGAAGCTCCAACTCTCTTCGCTCCTTGACTGGGAGTCGAGATATTCAGACATGCCTCCATGAATAAGCCCATAAAAAGGGGAGTTTTCCAACACTCCCCAGCGAGCACTTTTGAGTTTACCAACAGAGACCCGAGAGAGAGACTTCTATCGCAGAGCGACAAGACACTGCTGCCTCCACATAGCAGTAACAGATTTTTCACTTCCCAAACACTTTCCCATTTACCTTGAGGGGGTGGAAAAGGGGTATGCGAAGCAATCCTGCCCCCACATCGAGAGATCACTGCTGCCAACACTCCCCAGCGAGCACTTTTGAGTTTACCAACAGAGACCCGAGAGAGAGACTTCTATCGCAGAGCGACAAGACACTGCTGCCTCCACATAGCAGTAACAGATTTTTCACTTCCCAAACACTTTCCCATTTACCTTGAGGGGGTGGAAAAGGGGTATGCGAAGCAATCCTGCCCCCACATCGAGAGATCACTGCTGCCGCAAGATGAGATGGACTCGTCGCCTGCAAAGCTGGTGGTGAGTCCTGCTGGGACACAACTCAGTCGTTGTTTGTCTGACAGAGGGACAGATAAACTTCCACAGAGGAGATATGATCCAGTCTTCTGCCACTGGTGAAAGGAAAGACTCCCTCTGCGAAAGTTTGCTGGGACAATTCATTCCTGGGCTGGACCCTGGAGGCTAAAATTTTCTTCAGCAACTCTCTTCCCGCATCTGACCCCCACCCCCACCACCACCCCCAGCAGGGCAGTCATGTGACGCATCCTTTGTTTAAGTGGGGATGTTGATTTGGTGGGGAGAAGGAATGTATGTATTTATGTATATATACTTATGTATTTATTAATATCTCCTTTCTGACTGGTCCTGTTCAACTTGAGATGATTGCTTTATAGGTCTCATTGCGTTCACTATTAAAACACTTTTGTTTCACCACCTTTAAGTTAAATCCTGTATACCACATTGTTTGTTTTTCCTTTCCCTAAACAAAGCCTAGAGACAAGCCCTAATGAGCTACTAAGCTCGCTTTTGTGTAGGTTTTGGTGGGTTTACATTCCCTCCAAACCGTATTGTCGCAAAACCTTTTTGGATGTAAGAGCCTCATGGTTTCAACCCGGGGACAGATGTCAATACATCAATCTGAATATGATATACAGAACAGCCCACACCAGTTTCTTACATTTTCTGTGTTGCTGAAGCCTATGCACCATGAGGAGGAAAAGAAAGAAGAAAGTAGCATTCCAGGTACAACTTTATCTTAGCTGTCTTTTGCTGCAGTTCTCCTTTCTAATCCTTCTTCAGTCTTTTCCACAGTAACTACCAGTATCACTTGCCCGGGTCCTTAGTATTTCTGTGACTTTCTGTCATTCACCATCCATGTCTTTTCTGGTCTCAACCCATTCTTTTTTTTTTTTTCTTCAATATGATGACTGAGTTTCTCAGTGTTTCACTTTTGTCTGTCCAACACTCCTACTCATCTCTTGCTTATGAGAAGGTCCATAGTACTAGCCAGGCCCTAACAGGTCCTTGCCCTTGCCCTTGCCCTTGCCCTTGCCCCTGCTATGGAAATGTAGCTTCCTCCACACCACCTTCATTCTCTCCCTAGTTCCTCCCTAGGACATCTCTTTCGGGATGATAGCCAAGCTTTCTGAACAAGATAGTAGTGCATGCAATGAATAGAAAACAGTATTTCTGAAAATTATCTTAAGGATTCGAGGAGTTATTATTACCTCGGTCCCTCGAAGCTTAACAGAGGTGTAAATAAGGCAATATAACCAAGCATTCTTTTACATTCAGTATCTGTGATTAATATTATTTGCTCAAGTCACATCTGAATTTTTTTTTAACTTTATCTATTTCCAGGAAACTGCTTTTCTTTTCCTATGCAGGATATAGAAAGAAAGGTTACAGGCAGTTAATAAGCTTCTTGGATATGGCTGAAGGCTCACTAACACTTGTTGGGTGATTTGTTATTATTTTCAACAGTACCTTAATCTTGATATAAATATATCGTGAGACTGTTATCCCTGGAGAGAACATGGATCATTTTTCTTTCATTAGCAATGGAACTGGAATAGGACTGTTTTTGTTTACATGCACATTTCCTGGCCTAAAAGCTTAACCCTTTAAAATTGCTAGTACTAAAATCCAATTAGACATTGATGCAGAAAGAATTAGGGGTCAACAACAGCCTTGTGAAGATCTGTGCACAATGCATGTTAAAAAGAAGGCTTTGCAAAGTTTATCAGTTTTTCCTCCAGAGGTAGGATGGGATGAATTGCGCAGTTCTTTTTAACCATAGAGTCTAAGTCAGTGAAAAAGTAGGTTGGGATACACTTTGCAATATTGGAGACCCTATACGCATTGTAATATGTAGATGACCCCCTCAGAACACTGGAAGTGCTTTTGCATTATAGTATCCTCTGCTTTGTACAACAGTTACTCTAGACCTGGATTTTAAGAGTCCTTCTACATACCTAGTTCAATATTCAATGCACAATGCTTGACCAAGCATTTTTCACAGGGTTAATATGGTCTAAACCTCAAACGCGGAGACTCTAAAGCATCATAGCAACAGATTATGGCCGCTAGATATAGTTCTACAATTTGGTGAGATCACAACCTGTTGTGAGAACTCACGTGATTATAGGCCTTTAACTTGGAATTATAGCCATGTTTTAGTTGTATCATTTAACAGATACCATGGAACAAACAGAACACAAAACAAGGGTGTTGTGAAATGTTTTTAAAACTGTGGCAGTTTAAAATTTGAAAGGTTGGAATTACTGAAAGGTTTGCGACTTCTGTAGCCTTGGGGAAAATTAAACCCACCCAAGAGCTACACAAAAGAGTTTTAATTCGGTTGGGCCTGTCTGGACTTGTCTGGGCTTTTAGGAAAAGAAACCCAGTGAAACTCAGGTTTTAAATTAAAGAATTGGAACAAAATTGGTTTAATACACAAATCAATTAAAACCACAAATCAGTCATTTAAATTTAAACAGGACAGACTGATAAAAGAGACAAGATGTCAATAAATACATACCTAAGTATATTCTTATGAATATACATTCTCTCCCATTCAATACACATCCATAGTTTAACATACAAAACCCTCACCATGTGGCCGCCACCTGAAGCGGGGGTGGGGAAGAGAGAGTCACAATCTCTTTAACCTCTGAGGTTTCAGTTCAAGAACTAACTACTTAGGCAAACTTTTGCAAAAGTCTTTCCCTCTCACCCTGTCATAGAAGACAGCTCGGAGTCTGCTGTTCCATGGTCCCATGTGTGCATCTCTCGGGTGATGGTCCAGCGCTGTGCCTGCCCAACAGGATGGCTTCATCACCAGCTTACTGGGAAAGGTCCTCTCTCTCATCCTTTGGCAGTGGAACTCTCAGTATGGGGAGGGGGGCTAAATGCAAAAGAATTTTTTGCTGCCACATGGAGGAACTGCACTTTCTATTTCTTATATGATCTCTCTCTCTTGTCCTGGGTGAACATCAAATGTGTGCGCACCAGGGGAAAAGCCCCAGCCTCAGCTTTTTATACTCTTAGGCATAGAGGCACTTGATTGTGATGCCTCGGCTCCAATGAGAAGCTGAGAGGGTTGTGGCATCCCTTAAGAATTTTTTGCTGCCACATGGAGGAACTGCACTTTCTATTTCTTATATGATCTCTCTCTCTTGTCCTGGGTGAACATCAAATGTGTGCGCACCAGGGGAAAAGCCCCAGCCTCAGCTTTTTATACTCTTAGGCATAGAGGCACTTGATTGTGATGCCTCGGCTCCAATGAGAAGCTGAGAGGGTTGTGGCATCCCTTCCCCCACCAAAGTTGCAAGAAAGTTATTTGCATGCTTAGGGGGAAGAGAAAGGAAGCAGCAGGGGGCTTCATCCTGCCGCTGCCATCTTAACCCGTTACAAAAACCCTCAACCATGAATTCTAGATTTTACAAACAAAAATTATCTCAGTATTTTCACTGGGGAGAAACTCAATCATCATAGATACAAGAGGATGTCCAACATCTCGATTCTGCATTGTCACTGGCTGCTGAAACTTTCAAAAAATTTTACCAGAATGACCAGTGGTTTATTCACTGGCAGACAAGGCAAATGGTTGAAACTCTCTATGAAAGACCAAAGCAAACCAAAACACTGCATTTTGCTTGCTTGTGTTTGATTACTGGTATCATAGAACTAGTGGCCTCTAGTGGCCTTCCCAATCACCAACGGTGTGAAACCAGGTTGCGTTCTCCCACCAAAAAAAAAAGTGTACCAGAATGACCAGTGGTTTATTCACTGGCAGACAAGGCAAATGGTTGAAACTCTCTATGAAAGACCAAAGCAAACCAAAACACTGCATTTTGCTTGCTTGTGTTTGATTACTGGTATCATAGAACTAGTGGCCTCTGAGCCCTTTCCAATCACCAACGGTGTGAAACAAGGTTGCG
>NW_010409777.1:0-12185 GCF_000710305.1 Buceros rhinoceros silvestris
GCGAAGCCAAGCCATGATGATGATGATTTTACAGCTATCCCGCAGTTTTTCAATTAAGCTAATTTCATACTTATTATCTAAATAAGTATTATCTAAACATAAAGGTATTCTGAGGAACAAAAAAGTAAACTTCCTTTTCCAGTTGTAGGAGAAAATCAATGTCATTGTGTACGTCATAAACATTTAGCTAACTTGCAGAATTCATTCAAAATGCCTTTTTTATAGATGGTTAAATCAGCAATGCAAAATTTTAAGTGAAGGCAATATTTTTCAGTTACTTTCTCTTTGATATGTCTCGTACGCTTGTATGCCTAATCAGCCAATAGGCTTTTCTAATGTGCTTTAAACTACTTTTATACTGTGGTGATGCAAAATTTATAACTTATACTCAACAGGAGGAAAATCCACCTAAACCATTTCCACGATGTTTCAATTTACAATTGACTTTAGAATGTTATGCCCAAAGGTATTAAATCCTATGAGCTATCTGAAATATAGAAACATATTTGAAAAGACTGTATTGTTACATTTAATGATACTATTATGGATGGTTAATAACTTGCTTTTTCAAGAAGCTGTTCAAGGAGGTCTCTCTAGCAATCTATTTTTCACTGGGAATTTATTTATTCTAATCTCTCAATTTTTTTAGTTCCTTAACTGTTTCATGGGATTAATAGCATGTGTTATGCATAATAACTGAAATAACATCACAATACAGTTGAAACATTTGAGCTTATTTGGAAGAACTCAGCTGAACTTTTGTTTTAATTCTGTTTCTAAAAATATTGTTTCCAACATAGCAGCATATTTTATTTCTTCTTAACAAGGAATCATAGAATCACATAATAGTTTTGCTGGAAGAGACCTTTAAGATCATTGTTCAACCTGCACTGCAAAGCAACCACTAAATCCTGTCTCTCAGCACCACATCTACATGTCTTTGAAACACTTCCAGGGATGGAGACCTCACCATTTTTCTGGGCAGCCTGTTTCAGTGCTTCACAACCCTTTCTGTAAAGAAGTTTTTCCCTAATATTCAACCTAAACCTCCCCCACTGCAACCTCAGGCCATTTCCTCTTGTCTTATCGCTTGTTACGTGGGAGGATTCCTTACCCCACCTCTCTATAATCTAAGCCCTCCCCTCAACCTCCTTTTCACCAGGTTAAACAAACCCAGTTCCCTCAGGCAATCCTCGTAAGATTTGTGCTTCACCAGCATCATTGCAGTTTTTCGGACACAGTCCAGCGCCTCCATGTCCTTCTTGTAGAGACCAAAAAAGAAAACAGTATTCAAGGTCACCTTGATGTAGAAGCAGATCAGGATAGTCAAGTAGGACCTGCCTTTCATAACTCATGCAGACTGGGCCTCATCACCTGACTGTAAGTACTGTGTGAGATGACATTCTGCATGATCTATTCCATAACCTTCCCTGACACCAAGGTCAGTCTGACGAGGTTAGTTCTGGTAGTTCCCCAGATCCTCCTTCCAGCTCCCCTTGTAGATGGTCATCACATTTGCCAACCTCCAGTCAACTGGAACTTCCCCAGTTAGCCAGGATTGTTCATAATGATGGAAGGTGGCTTGGTGAGCACTTCTGCCAGCTCTCTCAGTACCCTTGGGTGGATCCCATCTGACCCTACGTGTGTGTGTCTTAAGTGGTGTAATAAACCATTGACCATTTCACCTTGGGTTATGGGAGCTTCATTTCACTCCCCATCCTTGTCTTCCAGCTGAGGGTGCTGGACATTCAGAGAACAACTGGTCTTACTATTAAAGACTGAGACAGAGAAAGCATTCAGTACCTCAGCTGTTTCCTCATCCTCAGTCACTATGGTCCCTCTGCCCCACATCCAACAAGGATGGAGATACTCCTTGCTCCTCTTTTTGTGGCTAATCTTTTTATGGAAACATTCTTTTATTGTCTTTTACTGCAGTAGCCAGATTAAATTCTAGATGGGCTTTGGCATTTTTAGTTTTTTTCCTGCATAACCTTCACAAAATCTCTGCAGTCTTCCTGAGTTACCTGCCCCTTCTTCCATAGGCCATAAACTCCATTTTCTTCCTAAGTTCCAGCCACAGCTCTCCGTTCAGCCACGCTGGTTTTCTTCTCCACCAGCTATTCTTACGGCACAGAGGGACAGCCTGCTCCCATGGCTTAAAGATTTCCTTCTTGAAGAATGTCCAGCCTTCCTGGACTCACTTGCCCTTCAGGACTGCCTCCCAAGGGATTCTGTCAGCTAGGCTCCTAAACAAACCAAATCTGCCCTCCGCTGGAAGTCCAAGGTGGCAGTTCTACTGATGCCCCTCCCTACTTCCTCAAGAATTGAAACCACTACCATCTCATGATCACTATGCCCAAGATGGCTTCTAACCTTCACAACACCAAATCCTTCTTTGTTCATGAACAACAGGTCCAGCAGGTCCACCTTTCCTAGTTGGTTTCCTCACCAACTATGTCAGGATGTTGTCTTCCACACACTCCAGGAACCTCCTAGACTGTTTCGTCTCTGCTGTATTGTATTTCCAGCAGACATCAGATAAGTTGAAATATTATATAAGATAAGGCATTCTCTTTATCAAGATGAAGGTTTTATTCTATGAAGTACAACCATAAGTTTTTATTTTATTGGATAAGGAAGAATGCTAAATAGAGATATTTTGATACCTCAGTAAAAACATCTTTGCATGCAGTGCTTTATGGTCATCTCTTAACATTTCTCATAATAAGAAAACTGACAAGCAGTACAAGAAAGAGATACAATTCTGTTTATGCATGTGTTTTCTGAAACAGTCATTGTAGCAAACTTTTTATCAGAGCCTTTTTTATTTTGTTGTTCTCTTTCCTCTCTTCCTCTACAAGAACTTGATTATCCTACATTTTGAATGTTTGCATAGCCATAGTTCCTTTCATTTTTCTTCTATGTCTTGACATTTGCATGATATTTTTCTGGATTCCCTTAGTATCACAAAAAATGTATTGTACTACCGGAAGAAAATAAGTTTGGGTTGACCAAACAGATTACATTTCCACTATCAATATTGATGTGAATAAAAAACCGGAACCTGCTTAGTATGTGAATTTTGTCTCTTTTGTCTTCCATTTCTGTGAATGTTCTGGTGAGTTAGTTACTGGTAAAAACAGGTGCAGAAAGTATACATTTTAATGTTTCTTGGCAAATATTTTCTGAGACAAAATTAGAATATTTTAGATTGGTAACAGACATTCACATTGAAAACACAACTCTAGAGTAACTTACATTGAGTATAGTTGTCTCCAGCTCAAGCTCGTAATTTCAGATGCAATTGTTTGAGGCTATTCCACCTTTCTTTTCAAAAACAGAAGTAACTTGGGACAAATTAAATTCAGGAATTAGAACTGAAGTATTTGTTGAGTAAGGTCTGGTTTAATCAGTCCAGAATGAAACAGGTCCAGATTGCTTATCTATTCAAATGGTTTATGCTTTACCATAATTATAGTGCTTTAGACCCTGACTGAGATGACAGTGTGCTAACCTTTAAGGTTAGACTTTTCTTCATAAAAATGCAGCAGCTCAAAATGATGGAGAGGTTTTGAGGTATGTCCTAATGGTTAAGTTAAAAGAAACAGAGGCCTGTCATTGTGGAATTCATTGGACTGATTAAAAGTGGTATATGCTGGTCAATGGGCTACGTTAGGAAACATTTTATGTTTCCAAAGATAGCCTTCTTGAACTATTGAAAGGGTAAACTCAGACTACAACACCACTGGATAAGTGCTGTAGCTAATTCTGGATCCAAAGGGAATGCCAGAGTGTCAAATGCAAGGTCATTTCTATGACACTTAGCATTAATCTTCTGGTAAATTTTTGGTTTAAACACAGAGCATATCAGAAGATTTTAAACTTTTTAATAGTTTGAAAACTTCTGGTCACAAAAATTCTTAGTACAAACCTTAGGCTTATATAGTATCCTTTGCAAGAAAGATAGTTATTTTTCCACTACATGCCGTCTTTCGGATATTTCAGTTTATGTTGTGAGTTGTTCCTGCCATGTAAATTTATGAGGCTTTCATAAATCTAATTTTTTTTCCCCCCACACAGCTTTTGACCTGTTTTAGTAGGTTTTTCCTTAGGGATAACACATCCATTTTGTATTTGATAGTCTGACACTTTCCCTATCAAACTGTCATTTTTTTTAGAGAAAACGAAAGGCAGATCATCTTCCTTGCAACAGAATGCAAACTAACTAGTAAAAAAATAATGCTGCTTTGAAAAATGAGGAAAATGGGTTTGTGACTGAACAACTACAGTTTTGAACTTTCAAAGAGGAACAGCATTTAACTGGAAAGAGCATTTATGTGCTTAACCAAAATTATTTTGTCACCAGAAGTTTCTGACATTTGGAATTCAAATCTCCCCCTATATTTTTAATTGGTAAGTTTTTACCATGTAATTGCTGAAATGCACACTATAGTTATATTACATTAGAAAATCACCATTCCCAATGTTCCCTTTAGTCTCTCAATTTCAGACAATTATAGAATCAATTTAGTTGGCATTAGTTTTCTGAAAGAGTGAAGAGAGTGTATATGAAAAGTTCAGTTCTGTTTTCAAAATCAGTTAAAAATTTGAAGGTTCAGAATAAAACATTCCTTAGGAACTTGAAATAGCAGGACTAACATTCTGCGGGAATCTTTCACCAAGTTTTTTGGTTTAAATTGATGTATTTATTATTTTATACTGCTGCACATGCCAGAACAAACAACAGACAGAATGATGGAAACTGGGAAAGGCTTTTTCCTTCAATAATGAGACACATATTTCATAGTTAATCTTCTGTTTTATCAATAGAAGGAGCTGAACAATGTTAGATATTGTTCCACTCTGGGTGGAAGAAGAGGTTTGGATCTCAAGACTGGGTCTCAAATATAACAATTAAGTTTACTATCAAGTAAGACAGAAAATCTGTTCCATATTTAAACTGATTTTAAAGATTCTACCTCGTAAGAGTCTGCCTGTCAAGGGCCAAACTGCAAACAGTTTACTTATGCAAGCATACAAGAAAGGGTGTAAAAATTGTACTGAAGACTTCCCTCATTCACATTAAAAGGACTTTGTATTCACAGATAATTTTGAACATAAACTAGCAAGCATGGAATGAGCAACAACTCAGTGACTAAACCCCTCTAAGCAATGTTTTAGTAAAAATTGAGGGTTTAATAAATATCAATTATAATTAATGTTCTGAGTGTGTAAAATCTTACTGTGTAATGAAAAAACAATCCAAACTAAAAAAACCTCCAACTCTTCAGGAGCAGAATAGATATCTTGACAGAGAAACATGTATGACAGCCAATTGCTTCTCATTTCTTAAAAGCCAGTTAAGCAACTAATTATTCTGAATTAAGAATGTCTCTTGCTGTTGCATTTTAAACACCTGTAGAAGAATGTCTTTCTGCTTTTCAAAGAACTAAAGGGAAATGGAAAGGAATAAATTTATATAGGTGCAGTGCATGGTCTATTTCTGACACAAGGCCGTATCTACACGTGAACTAGTGTGAATGGGGAAGTTCTGTGTGAAGGAAGCCTTGCAAGACAGGCTTCTGTAATTAGCTTCTCAGTGTGCTTGAATGTCTGAGCAGTCGTGAGTGTGCCTGTAACTCCTAGTCACATTAAAGAGGTTTATGTTGTGCATCCAACAACCAATAGATTCCTTATGATTCTGGCCTGACTTTAGGTTTAGAAAGGAGGGATGATTTAAAGTACTACAAGTTTTCAATAGCATTGATTTTACACCATTGTGGCAGCACACTGAAGAGGGTCCATCAGCTTTCAGATGTTGCTGCGTTCCAGTTTCCTGCTTTCATAATATGCACAGTGAATTATTATCTTTTTCTGATACACAGGTTTGCAGCTAAATTTCAGTATTTTCTTTTGTAACTCAAATTCTTGAACAGAAACAGCACTGAGCTTATGAATTCCTGTTCCAAGTTCAGCATTGTCTGTGTGTGATTGAGACACTTATTCACTGCATCAATGTGGTAGGTCAATATTGCCTCTCTGTGGTCATGACATTCTATCCTGTTCAAATCAGTTTCTGTAGCAAGCCTTGGAATAAAATCTCTTGACATGCAAATGCAAGTTTCAGCCCACGTAGGTCAACTTTGCTTTTTCCAGAGGGACTTAACTGGAGTGTGGAAGACAGGGTGCAAGGAACCAGCAGAAAAACAGGGTTATACCTAGACGTTGTGGACCCAATGAGGTTAACAAATCTGCCTTTTGAGAGTTTGTTGGTAATTTGAAAAATACCCTCTATATTCATGCAGCCCATAGCAGATAGTTCAATAACGCTATCCTATGTTAAAAAGTCCTCTTAGACTGGAACTGGACTGGCTTCCAATCAAACCAAGCAAAAGAGCAGAAGTAGCATCGTACTAATCAGTGTAGATGTAAACCTTTGCAGCAGTTAACTGTGTGCCTCAAAACAGGGAGGACTCCAGAGAATTATAAAAAAATAAGGACTTTTTGCAGACATTATGTTTTTTTAAAAATTGTTAATGGTTGGTAAGACTTTTTCCTCAAAACTACACTCTAAGAGAAAGAGAATTAAACTAGGGAAAATAGTGACATGTACTGTAACGAGACCAGGCACAGTTTTCAGTTTATAACTGAGACGGCTAGCTCAGTCAAATATCTTTCTATCACTCGTTCATGCCTTTCAAAAGTTCTAGCCTGGAAGTATTATTTATGCAAATTAGTTTTGCAATTAAAACATGTCCTAGTTTGAGTCTCCCTTTTAATCAGTGATTTGCTGTGATAGTAAGCAGTTTGATTTTCCATTATGTTTTCCATGGTTCTATATGTAGAAGGGTACAGGTACAAATTTATCAGCAGATTTCTCAGATAGACATTTCATCACTCATTGAGGTCTTTCATACTTGGACTACTAATCCACAGGGAATCCTCCAGAAAAGGAAGACTGATTAATAGGATGGATTTTCTTTGCTTTGTTGCTTGTTTTATTTTTCTGAATGATAAAATGCAAATTATTTCTGTTCAAATGAAAGAAATTCTTTGCTTGACTAAGAACAAAACAAAAACAAAACAAAACATTTCTGAATTTAGATAGTTTTTTTAAAAAACCTAAATTCTAAGTGAATATAAATCAACAGTATTCTAACACACTTTAAAATGACTGATAACTGTCAAATGGATTGCAAGTTAGTAATTTGACTGCTTGTAAGTTTTTTAAAAGGGTTCTCTTAAAATAGGTTGGAAATAGTCAAATTTACAAAATACCTTCTCTTGTCTACAATTTGCATCCCTCAAACTACTACTTAATACTGAAAAGATTTACAGCCCCCTCTGCGCTGATGATGTAGGAGATAGTACTTCCTCATTCCGAAATTGTTTTCTTTTCTTTTCTCCTACTTGTCTAATTGTTCCACAATATAGCTGATGCACCTTTCCTAAAATGCAATATTTTTGACTCCAGACATGGGGAACTTTGAGACTGTCAGTGAAGAGTTAAATCTTGTACCTTCTCCTTCAAAAGCTTAACCGAAAAATCACAAACTGAAATCACGGACAATCACTTTGTCTCTGAAAAAAACCCTGGAGTACAAAGCCAGGTTTTTAAATTCCTCTTTATTAGTATCTTATATATGTGAGCGTCCATCTCATCCTACTCAAGTCTTTCCATTACAAGTCTGAGTTTACTGTCTTAGTTAACAAGTGAAGCACATTCCATTGCAATACTAATGAAAATAACATCAAAATAAAAGCAGTCTGGCTTAGGTTTGGAGATTTCTTCCTGTCTCTTTCTTAGAACTGTGTAACAAATTGTGTGCAATGGTGCCATGGTTGTGTGGTCTTCTGATGTCAGTATTCATGTAAGTCTCTTAGAAAGAAAAATACTTATTCTCTGGATTATTCAAAATTTAGTTTAGAGTATACATATCTCTACATGTCTCTATAGAGCTAAAATCTATATCTACATTCTATAGAAAATTTCATATATAAATATATTTGGTTTATCTGTCTGCTTAGACATAAAAGCAGAGAAAACAAAAGACTAAGTCAAATTAGAAATTAGTGTTGTGGGGTGAAAGTTGTAAAGAAAACCTCTCTCTAGGGGAACTATACATCTGTAGAGGGTAACTGAAATAATTTGCAGTTGATCAAAAGAAAGAGAAGCATTCAGATAAACAAATGCCCTGAGGTTCAACATTAGGATTTGTTCATACTTTGCATGCAGCTGATACAACACTGTGCATGTAAAATGCTAAATTCATTGATTTTACCACCCTCTTTAGCTAGACAACATACCAGACATAACCTAGTATAAAGCAGTGTCTTCACTTTACTGAATGTGAGATTATATGGTTTTCTGAGGCCAGTAATTGTCACAAAAATTTGTAAATGTGGGAGGCAACTTGCATTACTAATACTATAAAGACATTACATGAACATTGAGTCAGACTTTCTTTACCCCAAAAATACTCATTAGTGCCAGTAAGCATATATCAATAGCCCTTTTCAAAAAATTGATCTGTATTTTACGAAGATCTACTAACATTTCTGGAGCATATACTGCATGTATGTATATACATAAAGGAAGAAAAGTGGAGTTTTACATTCAAATTATTTGCCCCTCTCACCGCGTAATATTCTATTTTAAGAAAATCTTCACAAAGACAAATTATGGATATCTTCTAGAATATTTTCTCTAAATTGTTCAATTCTGTTTTCTAGCATATGGATGAGAGCAGGTAAACTAAATCAGGTTTTGATTTTTGATGTCAAATAGCTCCGCTTTTATATGGCAAGCAATGTAAAGATCAAGATTTTATGAAGTACTTACTATCCAGTCTCACTGGTTATCAGGTTAATACACAGAAAAAAAAAAAATTGTATAACAAAGAAGTTCTGTAAAACTGGTTATATACCCAATAGGGCTTTCATATTTCTGATATTTTAATGGATCTCCATCAGAACATACAAAATCAATTGCATTCTACATATTGCAGAGCTCCTAAAATAATGGCTGCATTTCTACAACACTGATTTGCTGTTAGCGATGTCAGAACCCAGCCCTCACAACCCACCCCCCCACCTCTTTCTATTAATCCTAATTGTAACTTTTTTGCCTATCCTTATAAATGCAGCTCAAAATTTAATAGTTTTTCTCCTGAACAAGTATGTTAACAATTTCATTAACCAGCTTTCATTTATGTTGCCATGTTTACTTTGCTTATATTTTACATTGTTTTTTAGTTTATATTGGGATTTATGTTCTTTTCTCTGCTAGTAGTACGATTCATGTAAAAGAAAAAATAATGAATGTAATTTCAATTAATTTAATTTGTTGGAAGTTAATTTTGGGGGTATTTTTAGAACTTACGAGGAAAAAAAAAGAAAATTAAAACAACTAGAAGAAAAGGTTAAGTTTAGATATCTTAAACAGCAAAGATGTCTTCATTAGCTTAGAATTTTTAAGAAGTGAAATTTAGCCACTGAGCTGAAGTTTCTCTTATTTATACTATTTTATCTGTGACTCCCATCCTCATCTCCTTTCTTTGTAGTTTTTTAACTTGCAACGATAGATCCATTCCAATATACAACACTGTTATCATGATTTAAGGTTTTTCTTCTTCAGAGTTACAAGGTTTTTATAGGAAGAGTGGGGAAACTTTAAAATTCAATAATACACTCACAAAATAAATATTTTTTTTGTTTACTGTGACACCCATTTGGTAGTGTCATTGCTTACAGTATCACGGTTAACGTATTGACAAAAAAAGAACAGTGTGAACAAACACACAACTCAGGAACAGCAACACTAATAGAATAAGTAATCACTGTAATAGGTAATAGCTATAATTAATGTTGAATTCAGAGAACAAAAAGGTTCCATAGATAGACTACAGTTGAAGCCAAGAATATTTTTATGATACTTTTAATTGAATAAGCATTATGACATATAAACAGCAGGGTTATTGAGGCTGCTTCATTCCTTTTATTTAAAATTTTATCCTAATTTCCAAAATGATAGATCATTATGCATTTCTTTGAAGAGTGTGTAGGAAAAGAAAAGGCTTTTTTGGTAAGTATTTGGAGAAGAAAGCACTGTTTGGCAGAATTTAACATTTCTCAGGTAGAATCCTTCCTTTATAAAATCACATTTTTATATTATATTGGGAAATTTTAAGAATTATGCACACGAGAAGAAAACATTCTATGTATATTATAAGTTGGGAAATCAGATCTGTAGAAAAAACAGTCATCAGCAGAAGTATAATGTAGTTGCAATATACTAAAGTATTACATAGAACTTGTGAACTAAATTGCGTTATCTTAGGTTCTTTATAAGAATGAATACTCAACTCATTGTGCTGCTCTGGGGAGATGGTGAAATCTGTATACGCGTATGTGCCAGGAGTGGCATGTGATATTGTTTTAATTAAATTACTTAATAACTAAATTACTTAATTACTAAATAAGGACCCTTCTAGGAGAGCAAGTCAATGATTTTTCCTGCATTGGTCTAAAGTTCCCTGAATAAACAAAGTAGGACAATGAAATTGTCTTAGGTACTCCTTGAGTGCATCTGCCATCTGGAAAAGCTTTAAAGTTTTTATTAGTGTCTGTGACTGGTGTAGAGGACTGTGATGAAAACACATTAATTTATTCTGATATTTAGGTTTTCATTTTTCAGAGCTATGCATCGGTTGGCAGGATCAAAGTTTAAGCTTTCAGACCACAACTGCAGCATTAGCCACTCAGTTTCCTTCAATGCAACATCTTTTACTGAAAGGTACACAAAGAGATCCTTTACTTGGTCCATGAGGCCCATCTAGAGTGTTTTCTGAGAGTAGTAATCATTAAGTCAGACGTGGATTTAATGGTATTTTAATCAAATTTGGGTTCAACATTGCTTGTAAGTTAATTTGGTTTAGAGAATACAATGCTGGCATTAAGAAGAATCCTCATGCCATACATTTAAGGCAAGACATACCTGCACCTCAGCAAATCAGACCTTACTAGTGGTGATTTTTTTATTAGCCACCTGCCTTCACCTGTGAAATATTTGGTTCCAGTTTAACTCAGACTTTGCAGACTTTTAAATGAAAAAAAATAACAGAATTCTATCTGATCATTCTGTACAGGAATAAATAAATAAGAAAAATTCTGACATGATTGTGAGACTTCAAGACAATTAAAACCTATCTTTTCCCTTGGATAGCTTTAAGACATACATATTTAAAAGAAATAGGCACTATTTGCTTTCCCTTCCGTTATGCAGACAGCTGTGAACAGGCAATCATACAGCAGCACTATTACAGCAGAGTGCAGTGATTATTCAAATCCTACATATTTGGTTTGACTTGGTTTTATTTACTCTAGCTCAGTTCCTCACTAATTTCAGCTAGCCCATATTAATTCATATTAATAATTCATATGAATAGTACTTATAACACTATATTAATAATAGAAATTACCAATATGTTAATGGGTATATTAATGAATAATATATGAAAAATATTAATTAACATTATTTTAATATTAAACATTAAAATTTTTGCTTTGCTATTTCATCAGAGGAAAAATAGAGTATGTATTTTAGAGCTACAAAAGGTATATTTTTTTTCTCAGCCTGAGCTCTTTCTTATTTGAATCTAAGCTCTACTTATCTGAAAGCATGAAACTGTTTTCTTTTAAATATTGGACACATCCATCCATATGGATAGCTTTCCTATGATTTTTCTACTTGGATGGCAGAAATGTGGCTCAGAAATGTCAGACCAGGAACACTAAAGACTGTAAGGTATCACTTAATATTAAGAATTATATCTTCTTTCCATCCTAGTGATTCATTGTAAGTGATCACTGAAGTCTGTAGAATATTGCTGCACAAGAAGCTACTGTCTCTGACCTTCCTGAGACTCTGGGGGTTTTTTCTTTCATCACTGTTCCTGTAATAAAACAAGCACTTTTGGTACTTACCAAGTCTCACAACTCCAACAACACTGCAGGAATACAACTCAGGAGGACGTTAAACAAAACAAGTAGTAACCACATCTGATTTTTTGTCTATTTCAAAGGCTATATGGCCAGCAGTAGCAAGAAATTTGGTTAGGTTATTTTCAAACAACAAAATAATGTTGTCTTTCTGTCCGATAAAAGAATGTAAAGGGTCGAGGGAC
>NW_010409778.1:0-1818 GCF_000710305.1 Buceros rhinoceros silvestris
ATATATATTTATGTATTTATTAATCTCTCTCCTTTCCGACCAATGCTGTTTAACTTTAAATGATTGATTTTGGCTTTTAATCATATTAAGCATTAAACCGATTTCTGTCTCCTCCCCTTTAAGTTAAAACCTGTGGGTTTGCATTGTTTTTGTTGGTGTTCCTTGCCAAAACAAGCCCTAATGAACCACTTAAAACTCTATGTTGTTGGTGTGTCTTTGTTGGTTTTACATTTTGCCCCAAAGCTACGATGTTGCAAAATCTTTCAGAGACAACAGCCTCTTAATTTCGAACCACAAGGTAAACTAATGTAAAATGTAGGTAGCAGTGATATAATGAATCAGATATCAAGATAATTTAAGAGGGATGTGCAGGTCCTTGAATGCGTCCAGAGGAAGGCAACAAATCTGGTGAAAAGGGATAGAAGGAATGTCCTGTGAGGAACCGCTGAAGGACTTTGGGCTTGTCTAGTTTGGAGAAAAGGAGACTGAAGGGTAACCTCATTGCTTGCTACAGCTTCCTGAGGTGAGGAATCACGAAGGTTATGGCTACACACAGAATTTTTCAGACTGAATTTTGCTTTCAAGAAGAAAGTTTCTTCATGTTTATTTTCACTCAAACACCGTATTTCAAAATACTGTTGGAAAGACTACAAATACACTTTAGTATCAAATGACAAGGAAATAACTTTTAAAAGTCAATCACAGACTTCTCAGTAAAAGAATTCCTTTTTTACACTACAGTCCTTGCTGACCTGAAGTTCAATATTCTGAAATACATCAAGTCACTAGTAATTAGAACAACTCTCAGTAATCCAAAACTTAACACAGATAAGTACTGGCCACAAGAAATCAGCTGGCAGTTAAAAGTTTTGCTGTCCAAAATTTTAACTTTGAGTCAAAGGGTGCTTGCCTCTGCCAAATACAAAGAACTATAAAGGAAAAGGTGTCAAAAAAGGAGAGGTGGAAGCCTTTTGAAAGCAATCTCGATGTGGATTAAATTAACAACTCCCAGAATATGTACTGGAGAAAGGTTTCTTTAATAATTTTGTTTGACTTATGTTCTTAACCCAATCTCTAATTTATGTTCAGCCTTCTTTTATTACTTTTTATGAAGGTCTGCAAGCACATTTTATGTTGGGTGAGAGTATTATGGGTTTTGGTTTTTTTGGTTTTTTGTATTCCAATCAAATGTTAAAGCACATCATGCTTCATAAACACAAGACTATTGCAAATGATAGAGGCAAGTTACTGCAGTGGAATCTACTAGACGTTTATTTATTTTAATTGCTAGATCAACCATCAACCTCCAGGACTCCCGTTCTTGGCAGGCCCCGGCCTCCCCGTGCCCGAGTCTGTGATGTCCGGAGGTAGAGCAGTGACTCTTTCACAGGCACCCCCTTGTCGTGGGGAAAGAGCTTGTGTGCCCTTATGAGGTTGAGAGCCGTGCTGGTGGTGGCATGTGCCTCTGGTGGGGTCTCCCAGGCCAGACAGGTCTCAGCTGAAGGGTCAGACAAAGTGTGTCCATGGGCAGGATGGGGTCACTAGCCTTCGGGCAACCATCCTAGGAGAAGGACAACTCTGACTCCAAACCCGGGCAGATGAAGCGCGTTTGCCTTGTAAGGCATCCATCATCTAAGAGAAGGACACTCTAGCCAAACCTACGACCCGAGGACTTCGCTGTCACCGTCCAAGCTCGCTAGGCCCTGGCAGATGAACCTCAGGTGTAAAGGGTGGAGCCAGTTCCACGCACGCTGCACCTCACCTAAAAAATCCACTGCGCAGGCCCGAAGGGTGCACTCATCACTTGCAGTGAGCGTG
>NW_010409779.1:0-871 GCF_000710305.1 Buceros rhinoceros silvestris
ATTGCATTACTGCCACACAGAGCTGGACACACCACAACTTTCCCAGCATAAAAGGGGGAGGAGAGTGGGCCTACAGGAATTTGGAAAGTCAAGTGATGAGAACACCAGCTACATTTAGTAACTTTTCTTCTTCCTTCAAGAGTAGTTTCTTCAAGAGTATCCCAGATCCTAGAGGACCAATCAACTGTAATTGTCCCCCAGCAAGCATGCTTCAGAGTGGCACAGTCACCCTACAGGGCCTATAAACCTTAAGTCCACTACTGATCTGATGAACTAGAAATGCCAAGGTTAATATTGGTTCTCATCTAAAAACTGAAAAAATGCACACTCTAGCTTTCTGTCCTATGAAAAGACAGTTATTCACATTTCATTGTACTGCATAAGGCTTCAAGTTTCCATGCTACGCTGAAGTTCAGAGTTCTGAAGCTTATGAAAAAAAAAAGCTACATGAGAATTTTAATGTCAAGGGCTCATTTCTATTTTCCTATTTCTGTTCTAATCTTCAGTGAAATAACATCTCCAAAATTATGAACATGCGATCACCTGGCTAAAATGTTTCCAAATTAGTAAACTTAGTTTATTTTGCTCTCTTAATAATGCTGAAACACCGGCATTACCTCTATTAATCTAAACACTGAAGAGCAATTGCTCCATCCAGAAAAACAATTTGACTAACAATTATAATCATAAACAGAACTTCCAATAATTATTAAAATCATTTTGAAAAATCTGGAAATCCATCTAAAGAATCTGATTTTATCCATAGATTCAGCTATTCTATATCATGCAGAGAACATACTCATAACATTACCTTGTATCAAGTATTGTTCCTTATCATTGATATACATTAAACAATATGCACTGGCATTCC
>NW_010409779.1:1028-13767 GCF_000710305.1 Buceros rhinoceros silvestris
GCATTCCTGTAACCACCAAAAGAGTCCCGTTCCAACTCTTCCCAAGTTGACTTTGTCACAGAAATATCATTGTATTTCATCCATCTGTTCTGGTGGTGGTCATAAATATATGCCCAGTAGTGTCCTGCATTAGCTTGACCTTCATGAACTAGTACAGCATGCAACCTATAAGGAACCTTTAAAAAAACAACAAAGCAGAAAGAAACCCAAAATGTTTAGTTCCTACTACCTGCCAGCAATAATAGCTACATTAAATACAAATAACAAAAATGAAGTTAAGCAGGATCAAAACCCAACACAGAATAAAAACAAAATGGTAAAACAAACAAGCAAAGGGTCTTTGAACTATTTTACTTAGCACAACTAGTTCCATGGGATCTTAAAAACATTAAGGAGTATACAGCATAAAAATCTACTCTGCTGCCTTTACTGCTAGACATCCTCTTTTCTTAATTCCTTAATATTCCTACTTTCTTTGTATCTACAAAAATTTCTCAAATATGTCACCCTTGAGCATCTATGATTTGCTCCAGTTCTGGCCTGGTAAACTTGTCATGAAGACTGGAAAGGCATATGCAAATTCAAGGTAATAAATTCTGTGCTTTCTGTGTGCCAGTAAGAGAGTATATTTAGAGGAATATCTAGGAGTTGAATACTTCCATTATCCAAAGGTACCCTTACAGTAGAATAGGAATACAACTGTTTCCCAGTATTTTAAGTATATCAGTAAAAGCATTACTAAGCATGGAATACATGAAGACACCCTCTCCTCCTCCTGAGGCAGAGAAGGAAGATAGCAGTTTTTAGGATCACTGTAAAGAGTATCCCACATTGTGTGTTCACTGACAAGTAAGACTGGGAAACACTTTCTACATAAGTACTCGGAAATCTGGAGAGAGAGAGGAGCAGAATGAATAAGTGCTTTCTTACTATACAAATCTTTTAAAAGCTCATTTTAACCTGCTGAAACAGAACATGCAACATAAAATGGAAAACTGATCTTCCCTGCTATGCACACACAGTATGCATGAATGGCAACAGCTCAGCTAGGATGAAAAGCCTGAAACAGTCTTTTACTGGTGTCATAGTCTGGACAGTATATAAATGGTCTATTTAACACTAGGTATACGACGTATTTGTTGCAAATATCATTTGACCACCACAATAATCAGTAACCATACATAAATAGGTAAGTACGAATTGAGAAACTCCTTGAAGTTATTTTTAACCTATCATTCTCTTCCATGCTACATGCAAGTGCTGGAGACTTTGCAACTCCCCTTGAAAGCTGGCTGACTGCACAGCAGCTGGAATCAAATAGTCTGTCATCCCAGAGACCAAACCGCACTGTGAATCCCCCAAACAGAAGACGTGTACAGCAAGTCCTTAATTCTGAATGCTCTGACGGTTTTTGACATCTTTTACTAAACTGGTGTGAAAGCCTTCTTAAAATGATTGCAAGCCTATGCACATGCAATGTGCAGAAATATATGCAAATCCTGATTAAAAGGGAAGAAAAAAAAGGTAAGTGAAGTTTCTTTAGACTTCAACAATAAAATTTCTTCACCCTAAAGTAAGACAATAAAATCCCAGGCATTTCAGGAATTGAAGTAATTTTACTTAAAACCATGCTAACTGGGTCAGCCTTAGGGCCCCTACTGTTTCCTCCAACTCTGAAGAATCAGCTCATCCATGCTGAGCTTCCAGGAAGGTTCTCCACAGAGGTCTGTGACTGGGCAACAGTGCCAACAGTCAACTCTTGTGATAAGCCACTGTATCAACAGTAATTAACGGTACAGATACAGAATAGATATATCAAAGCTGATATAGCAAAGATGAATTCCCACAGGAAAAACAGTTGTGTGTCACTTCCCTACATCAAGTTCACACAAGAAAGGTAAATAATGAAATAGGCAGCTGATAAAATCTATTCATTCAGGAGGACAAGATGAAGTAAGAATTTCAATAATGCATTTGATATGACAGTTTGACAAGGGTTTTATGGACAACTGTAGTTTCCATAGAATCAAAGAGGACACAAGGAGAAGATGAAGAGCTTCTTAAATAGTTCATGCAAACACTAGGAAGTATGCTGCAAGTATCATATGTTTTCCTTAAAAAGCTTAATTTTATGTACGTGGACCCTATCCACTCATAGGAGAAAAGCTTTCAGTCCTGAAACTGTATCATTCAGAGGAAGACATTAACACTGTAAAACTGCTCCCAGAGAATGGGACAATACTAGGCTATCCAATTGCCCAGATGCAGGCAAGGGAAAGTAGACAGCTATAGGCACCTGCCTCCTCCATATTGTGCCAAACAACCACAGTGTGCTGAGCAGTAGTAGGGCAGCCTTCGCTTCTGGCATGCGATTTCAGATGGGTTCAGTACCTACTCTTTCCGTAACAATCTCTTAACACACACACACACACACACACACACCCCCCACTACTTTCAGGCATGGCACAGAACCCCCTCTACAGATATATGTACCATTTTCATCTTCCTCCATTTCCGGAATTCTGTTTCAAAACAAAAATAAACAAAAAAATCTAGTCTATATAAACCTGTACTAGGACAGTGTTTTCCTAAGTAATCTCCTTTTTCCATTGTAATGATGGCTGACTAAGATCTTTGCCATGCAACGGTATTTCCTCCTATAACACCTAAGCCAACATCAGTAGGCTATTTGGATGTAAGATCACCAAATTAGTTCATTTTACTGTTAGATAACATGTAGCCTGTAGCCTTCCTGTTACAACTCACGTAATAAGAAAAAAATCTGCCAGTAGCAAGCTTAAAGCAAGCCATCTAGGCACGTCAGCCTAAAATCCTTAACATCCAAGATCAGCTGCCAGGAACTATTACAAGCCACGTACATGATGCAAATGTACCTCAAGGAAGGCTGTAAGCTGAACAGATCTTACTTGGAAGGAAATAGTTCTTTTTACTGACAGAAGGTAACAGAGGAAGTAATCCTTAACCTTAAAAGCTGTCAAAGTAAGTGAACATAAGTATGTGAATATAAGAAATACTAGAGGAGCCACGACTCCATAGTAAAGCATTCTCAAAATGCTGTTCAGATTACACAGCATGAGAATCTCCCTAAAAGGCAGCTTAGACTAATAGTCAAGGTTGAGACTGATATTAAATCTAAACACACAAAAAACTAAACAACAATAAAGCAGCCCACTGGCATTATTAACTACAAATTAAAGTCAGGAGCCTTGAATTACTAAGTGTTAGTACGGAAATTGCAATACACAATGACAATAAGCAAAGAACATAAATAATGGTTTCTTGTGTCTAAAGCTTTGCTGCTTTAAAGCCGTGAGACTACCTAGCAATATGGTCAAATTGGAGTGATAAAATTTTATTGTGTTACATAAAAACTGAAGTTCTGCATTCAAGTCAAAAAAGCGGAGCAGAGATAGGACATATTTGGGCTTTTCATCAAAGTTGCTTAAACTTAAATGTCACCTGTAAAATACTGTAACGCCATCTTTCACCTGACTGTGCATAAACTAACATGCTTGCAAAACCCATTATGACTTTGCAATGAAATTTCTCAAACCACTATGTATAATTGTTGTATACTTGTTCTATTTTCAAGCATCTAAGAACTTTAATAAAAGTGACAAAAGGATCTATTTTGAATTATCTCATGCAGAAATTATACTTACTTGGACCATCGTTTTGTCAGAGTACATCATCTCAATTGTCCGATGTATCCTAGATATACTTTCTTGTAAATCTAGAAGAAAAATTCCATGAGGCTGCGTAACTGCACAGGGCTATGTTTATTCTATCTCATTAAAAGCCACACAAAGGCATGTTTTGCATTCGGTCCATCTGTCTATTTACATACCAAACACTAAACCTTCTTAGATGACAAAGTGGAGAGAGTGATTTGTGATATGCCGCTGCACGTTTTCTAGAGCTCAACCAAGCCCACCACTCCTGGAACAACTACTTCACTTGCTTCCCTCAGAGCAACTGAACAGACTGGAAGCTCTACCCACTCCAAAAAGCCTAAAAGCCTTTACTTCTGAATTTGCTGAATTTTCCCTTACGAAGGGGTCACTCTACCCTAAACTCTCCTGCAGAGCACCAAGTCACAGCATTGGCCCAGCCACTATCATGCTGACGGCTCAGACAGGTCTGCAGAGATGTGTGCAGATGAAACCTGTGTTTCATTCTACCCTCCCCAACACCACGTACAGAGAAACCTGCATGGAAATACATGTGTACACTTCACTCAACACCTGGTTTGCATCTTCAGTTTATGTACCTCCAGTCTACCACAGTCTCTTAACTGACATCACTTCCTATATGCTAGGGCTATGTTTAGAAATACAAACAAGCAACTGAACATGCACATGGACATTAAGGCAATTTCCCCTACTTCCACAAATCCTTTCCGATAGCAAATGCGCTCCCCAGATTGTGGCATTACCTCTAGTGTCATTCTCTACTTCAGTCCTCCAGCGATGTAAACAGCCTTCTAGGACAGACAGCTCTTCTTCCGTAATGTGCCTTGGTGCCGGGTGCATTGGCAGATCAGGAGGAATTCGTGATTGTGTGAATGGTTTATGTATTACTGATCTTTGTACAGGAGATGTGCTTGGAACATCTGAAGATGAAGGCCCCTGCTGCTCTACTGTGCTGCATTCATTGACAAGATGAAATACAAAAATTGAATCATCACACATACAGACTAAAACCTACACCATAAAAATAAGCTTTTTATCTGAAAACAGAAATTTTAAAGGTATTAATTTCCTACAATGCAACCCAGAAAAGGCACCTACAATACCAATACGTAAATTAGCATGTAAAATCTGAAATCTTTGAGGCATACTACATGTGAGCACACTAACAACTCTGGCTGCCAAACATAAAGGAATAAGTTCAATCAGTCAAGCCAGAGTTTGCTTTACTTGAAATGCTATTTAACACTTCCAAATAGCAACTTACAAGTAATCACCATGGTTTGAAACATTTACTGCCACACTGCAGAGAGAAAAATCACAGCAGCTTGTCTTATGGCCCAGTGTCCATAAAAATCAAATAAACACAAGTTCGCTGTTTAATAACTTATTGACACATCTTCTTCCTCAACAGACGTTCTTTTTCCAGTCACCTACCCACAACCTATGTTAACCGAACAGCACCAACAAAGGGACCTCTGATATTTACAGCACACTAGAAACTTAGCACCAAACCATCTAAATTTGATCCAAAGAAGTCTTCTGAAACAGCAAAGCAGCCAGCTTAGGAGAACTCTACAAGAGCAGCAGAATACTAAAAATGAAAATCTGTTACAGATTTTCCTCTTCCCATCAACAAGAATACCTATATGTAATCATATGCACAACAGGAATCTGAAGATCCTTCTAGCAAGCCACTGACTTTGTGGGCACTTTGTGAACAGCATCATGATACAGCCCCAGGAACCTGTATTCTTCAGTAGTTTAGAAAGTTTTGAGAACATCAAGAGCTGGCAGTGCCACTCTATATAACGTACTGTTGTGTTTCTACAGACTGACAAAAAAGAAGTCATAATACTTACATTTTTGCAGAATAAACTTCTTATATAGGAGTTCGAACAAAGTGTATTACTTTTGATACCATATTTCATGCAAGCAGTGGTAGCTTTTTGTTTTCTCTTATCAGTCATCATGATTTCTACTGACATTATACCAGTAAGACGTTTGAAATCTTTTAAAGGCTTTTCAGATTCATTTACCTCAATTTCCTGAACTACAAAGTTAACCAACCTGACTGGTCCAGAACACAGAACCCTACTTTCTAAATGCAATATAAAAAGCAACGTTATAAACTATTAGCATTCACCTAGCCAAGTCCCATCCTACATTATACTTTATTAACTGTTGGTAATAGAGTTACTAGCTTCAATAATGAGAAAAACATTATTGTATCTTTATCTCTCTGATACTTTGGTTACTCTGTATTTAAAAAGTCAGACTTAGGTTCCTGACAAACTCTGAGAAAAGCGTAAGCTGCAATGCAGAAAAGGAGCTTAACTCTCAGGGAAAAAATAACAGGTAATTTGTACACCAGAAACCTTGAAGCTCTGCTGCACATACACGCTGCCCAAATTCAGATTCTTCACTTGGAAAGCAGTGACCTCACCAGATATTTTGTCTATTTAAAATTGTAGGTGGAATTGCACTTTGTTTGAAAATGGTAGTTCTCCACCAAAAAAAAAGACATTTTTTTAAGCACGAGACAAATTCAGATTTTTAACATTGTTTATTTAAGTCTGTAGTGCTGAAAAACAGCTCTAGGAAGAGAGTAGAAACATTATGCTACACCCCTTAGCAGATGCCTAACTGTATTAATCTGGTGAACGAAGCAGACTCTCACCTGGATAAAGCAGGATGCAGTCCTTACCTGGGAGAGGTCGGGGCTGGCAGCGTGCCACTGGCAGGGGCACTAGCACCCAGGTCATCAACAGGAGATGTGCACACCGGCTTGCTGGAAGCAAACTCCAAGGCGTACTGCAGGACATCTACCAAGGGGAATCGTTTAGGACCAGAACCATAGCTTAAATATCTGTTAACCATAAAACGTATTAATGCCATGACTCACATATACAAATTAAAAAAAAAAAAGAAAAGAAAAAACCCCTATTTTTTCCTGGTTGACTGCAATTAAATAAAGTCTTTCCTAGCACGTTTCATGCACTAGAATTACTGCACTCACATATAGCTTCCAAGGAAAATGGTAAAAGTAAAGAGATGCAGAGGGAAATCTAAAGCAAGTAACTACACACCAAGCATACAGTTGAAAGAAGTTATTCTCTGTAGCCCATAATATTATTTGCATTTACACAGTTATCTATAGTACCGTTCTAATCTCTGTTGTAAAACTGTGAGGTACTCTTTGAGTCTCTTGATTTCATCCCTTTTAATTCTTGTTATTTCTCTGTTTTTGTGCATATACCTGTAAAACATGAAATTTAGAAAGAGGTGTCAGCCCATAGTATCCCAACACTGAAACTGAGGTCCATACCTATCAACCATACTGCTTAGTGCTAGAAGTTCTCTCTCTCTCACGTTCTCTAGAACCTGCAACATGTTAAGCAATAGAACAGAATGGAGAAGAAAATGGTAAACTTTCCCTCCTTCAGTTTTCACAGCATGCTTCTACCCCAGGGTCAAAAGCTCTGTGCGTACCATGGATGACAAATGTGTATTAGAAAGCTTCCTAATTAAGTGGTTTAAATACCAAACACATAGCAATACTCCTGTTTCATTATTTAGGCTCATGTATAACATTCAGCACCTAACTGAAAGCCGTAACAGTGTTTTACCTCTACAGATAAACGTACACAGTGTGATTTTTTCAGAGTATTTTGCTTGTGTACACAACTACCTAGCAATAAACTAAAGACTGAAGTGCAATCAGGTTTTGGCACAAAGCAGATATCTGTGTATATTTTCAGAAACATTGGAAACGCATGAAAATTTTAACTAGTCTAGCTAGAACAGAAATCTACTGTGATTTAAGTGAATATCAGATGCACCAGCTTTATCAAACTTAGGAGATTTAATTAATATTCATACTAGGACTTTCTTGATAATATTATACTGTACCTGTCCAGATACAAAATTGGAGGAAATTCTAATTTGTTGTGTATCTTCTCTGGTCTCCCCAAAGCCTGATTAAACTCAAATCTTGATAGCTCAAAAGTTAAGACAGGAGGAAGCTCAGTGAACCAGTGCTGAACAAAAGAAAAAGAGAAAAAACCACAATGAACACTTTCCAATAGCAGAACTTCAGTAATAGTGGAACACCACCTGAAAACTGACAGAGCTATGGAAGAAACTGGTTTTAGAGGGTGGATTGGCATAAAGCTTTCCTAAGTTCCTATCCTTCCCCTTCATTGCAAATGCAGGCCATTTGTCAACCACGCTGCATCAGAGCTCTTCAACTCACCTGTCACTATCTGCATTAAAGCTGAGTAGGCCAGACAGCTTCTTCCTTCACATTTGTCTCGTTCGTACCAAGAATGTCCCTACACTTGCCAACTGCCTGCCAACTGTCCCGTTCTCTTTCAACTCTCCAATGCCACCAAGAGTGTTTAACACCGTATCAAGTGCTCTTCCCACTTGATCCCTCAGACTCAAGTTTATGACCCTTTCATTCACCTGATACCACTCAAAGTTTGTAATGACCTCCTCCGAAGCAGGATCAGCAAGTACCCTGGGCTGGGTCAGACAAGCTGTAAAATTGATACTTTTTCTTGCAATCTCCTCCATACTAGCAACCTCATGAAGTTTCTGCACATCTCTAATCACTGCTAATCCATCCATGGACCAACCCAAGCTATCATCATCTTATCCCAGTTTTCTCCGAGTATTCAAGTAGAGGTCTATCCTTAGAACTAATTTCTTTCCTTATATACTTTGTTTCTCAACTACAAGACAAATTCAGCTCCAACTCCAGCATTAGAGTTTCTTTTTTTCTCCCCACTCTACAACATAAAACCCATGATCTATTAATTTAATACATTTTGGATGTCTCATCATCAATTCAGGCTTCCATGATTGCTGCAGACACTACTGCCATGTATTTCTGATGGCAATGCCCATAGCCCAAACATGGCATTTGACTCGGCTCACTTCAAGTTCTCCTCGAACCATGCAATCAAATATCTCGAATAGTCTTTTCTTACAATACTTCCAAGTCAGCCTTTTCTTCCTGTGCTAATGGCTAAAATTTGGGTCTATGTTCTCACCACTCCACATCTCAGCACAATGTTTCCTCTCTTCCTCCTTTGCCTGGCTTTAGTATACATAACCCTGTCATGCTAAAGATGTCCAGGTTGTTGCTGAATTTTCCTAGTTCATTTCTTCAGCATCACTCCTCTTATCTGTTTACATGCTAAGTGATACGCCTTTCCTTTTCTTGCCTGTATCGACATCCACTAGCCGCCTTTTCAGGTTTAAAGGTGACAATCATGCCCTCTCTCTTGCAGCCACTTCACACAGTGTAAATTTCAATGCTAAATTCAGCAAGGCCACACCATAACCCTTCTGCCTAAAATCCTTTTATTGCAAGAGCCCCAAACCACTTAATAGTGACTGAGCTGTTGTCAGCAATGACTGACTGTATTGAAGTTCATCAATCATGATGCTGACAAATGTTATCTTACTTTCTAACTCCAAGTATGCATGTTGACCTCCACCTTCTCTTGAACTTGGATTTAAGTTCCTTGGGACTATTCTGTTAGTCTGTTAGCTTGTTTGCTGACATCCCACTCCATGGCTGAGGCTTTTAGGCATCATGTAATAATAATGAACAAGAAGCCAAATATCTCATTAAAGACAATGGTGGGAACAAGAGGAGGAAAAAAAATATAAAAAAAAAAATCACATGTTACTTTGAGCATCTTTCAACACATTAATATAATTCTCTTTAAGCTTTGACATCTACAGCTTGGATGAATGCCACTTGAAGTCTTAATTCAGCAGAGACGGATTTTGTTAAAACTGCAAGAAATTCAGCATCCTTCAGTACTTCCAAACCTTCCAATGCACTGTATCATCTTCAAGGCTTTATGTTTAAATATAACTACCAACAGCAGCAACCACTGTAAATAAATTAATTCAGCTCAGGGAAATGTAACCAATTTACTTGGACTTGGTAATAATGCAGCATACTGTTTTTCTAGATCAGGACTTAACACATCACCTTTCTTGTTTTGCTACTGTTGTCAGTCTGTCATATGACTTTTTCACTCCCATTTCCACATGCTAAGAGGCTAAGATGATTAAAACTCTCACAGTTTCACCGAACTCAGAGCTTAACACTTCAGACCTGTAAAGCCTATCCTTCTGTTGCCCATAGTCTCCTGACATTACAGGTTAAAAAACCTCAAAAACAAAAGCAAAAATAAACCCCCAAATTTGACATTTTGGTTAAGCATTTAAGTGGAATTTTAAGCGTGAATGTAGACAGGTTTTAACTGCCACACAGCCTTCAGTCCACAAGATGAACAATTGCGCTCTTGGAGTAGGTACATACAAGATTTTACCTTGCAAAACTTGAACTTTGGCTTCTATCAAGATATTTGTGAGAATTATTTTTTCTTCCAGTTAAAGTTCAGAAAATGTGCTCATTATAAGAAAACATTTCTACAAGTGCTGAAATAAAAAAAAAAAATGAAACATCCTGAAAAAGAACACATCCAGTAAAGATGTGTAAATGTTTTTGAAAATGCTTGTTAACAATATGACCCGAAAAAAGGATGCCTTAAAATTTTTGTTGGTAACAAAACCAGAAATAGAACTTCGGACTGAACAATATTTCAGTGTGCATCATTAGGCTTAGTAATTATCCCGTGTGTAATGTTGATATGATTAAAGGAAGCAAAATTTCATTAATGCAGAAGATTGACATCAAGGAGGAAACCGTACCTGAACTTTTTATTACGTAAAAGAAACTTTCTAAGATTTCACATCTTTAAAATAACTGTGTAAAGAGAAATCAGCTCAGCCTTTACAGGCAGTAGAGATTCCGGTATTTCCATATAAATAACCCACAGGTTATTAGAAAAGTCTCTGCCATAGCAAAATACTGGTCATATATGTGCATGCCAGCACCAAGAGGGGACATTTCAGAGCATACACTTTTGGTTCTACAACCACCATCAATCCAACTACCTCTTTTCCCTAACCTGTGATTTCAGCACAAGAGATGTCATTCATCTCCTCAGCCCAACAACATACGCTGCACAACCCACTTCTTAACGCGGCTCCATGTGAATCCCTCCACCCATGCTTCCAGTCATGCTCTGACATCTGGCAGCCTCCTGCTCTAGCAAGACCTCTCCTGGAAGGAACAGCAAGCCCATAGAACAAGCATTGTCCGTCGACTACTGAGAGCAAAGAGGAAGAGAACTGCCAATTGTACAGGGCAAAGAGAATGACGCTGAGAAACATCAGTGAAAAGGAGACAGAAAGAAGGCCAGGGTGCTGAGGAAGTATAAGACAGAGGCACAGAGGAGTATCAACAACGCTCTCGATCAATGGTCAAACGCACAAGTCGCAGTTGCTGTTTATAGCATGGCGCAGGGCAGCAAGTCAGTCAGAGCAGTGGTCAGCTACCACGGGATATTACACCCGTGACCTCTCTGGAGATCAAGTACCAGCAACAGGTGGAAACCAGCCTGTGCCAAATCGCCACTGTAAACACTTAATCGTGCCAGCTTTTAATAAGCACAAACTTAATATCTTATGAAAAATACAAAAAATGATATTCTGGATACTCCAAAAGAGATACAAAGCCCCCAAATTAACAATCCAATTCCACCAGACATCAAAACCTGCACAGCCAGTCACATAAAAAATAACCACAAACCCTAATGAAAAATAAAGAGCACTACACCACCACCCTCAGACAAGCCCACAGGATCACTTAACTCACCTCCTGACCAGACTTTGCAGAGTTTTCTGAATGGAGGGATTCAATTTCTCCTTCAATCATTGCAGCTTCTAGGCACTCATGCAGATCTTTAAAGCCATTGACTTGGAGTGGATACTGGCCAAACATTTCTGTGTTTTCAAATTTTTTACCTTCATAAGAAATTGAACAGTTAAGGCATTAGGAAAAAACATTTACCTTTAAAAAATCCTAAAAATCCTAGGTCACCTGACCCAGTCTAGTGAACAATACCCATATTTTCTTACTGAACAATTCAGCTCTGTGTATGAAAACCAGTCACTTGAAAAGGTCACTTGAACATAATATCTAAAATTACCCTATTTTCCTTTTCAGCCCTTTTTTTCTGTTTGCATCCATTGGTAATAAGCAAAACTCAAAATTACTTGGCACCACAGACGTATGGGATGCTTTACAGATATAAATCCAAGTCCTTCTCCTGCAAATACCAGCTCAGTAATACAACCCTACACTATAACAGCAAAGCCAGTGGAATTGCTGGTATGAAACAGCCCTTTACATAAGTATATTTCGCAAAAATAAAACTACAAAAGAAAAAATTCATGATTTCTGTTCTGAAAGCAAGATCATAATTTGGTAACAACGTATAAAGATGTAAGCTCAAACATGAGGAGAAATAATGGGTGACAAGTGACTTCAGTTTATTTCATCCTAAAATCAGTAACAAGCCTTCTTACATCCACCAGTTTCTTTTCATTGGTTTAGTTTTACATATCTCCTCTCCTAAGATGAGAATGTAAGGTATGAAAGTAACTGAACACAATGGAGCAAGAATGCTAGCTAGTAGCAGGAAATCTGTAAAATGTTTTTGAAATCTGACAACAAATCATTAGATACACTATTCCAGGCTGAGGGGCAACCTGGAAGCCACTTTACAGATTACAGCAGCAGCTTCACTCAAATGCATCTCAGGAGTCATTCGCCCTCAGAATGAGAGACAGAATCGCCACATTAAAAAAACCAACAACCATTGGCCTCCTGGAATTCAAGAACTCTGCAATTCTGCAGATCTACTAATTATATGAGGGTAAAATAAAGGGAAGCTTGGTGTACCGTCTCTTCCTCCTCAGTACTCTCTTCTGAAATTGCCCTTGAGCAGGTTTTCAGTGATTTGTTTTCAATGAACTGTACTTAAGAGGGTGGGATATCCTTATCAGAAATTGTGCAGAAGAAAATTCAGTAGTTGAAACTTTAAACTGCATTAAATGAAGGGGAGAGAAAAAGAGAGCGAAAAAGAGAGAGAGAG
>NW_010409779.1:14023-31408 GCF_000710305.1 Buceros rhinoceros silvestris
AGAGAGAGAGAGAGAGAACTAGCTCAATGAAATACAGCAACTTGCTTTCTGTTTACTGTTAGTAAGTGGGAAAAGTGCCCTCTACAATTTCTCATCAGCATCTCACCCTAACACCTACTACATTTAAGTGCATACACTCAGCTTCTGAAAGTTATCCGAACAGTATTTCTGGACCACTGCAGCTCATTACATTTACCTTCAATCTGATATTCTCAGGACAAACCTTTTGTCACAGACTGAATGTGCATTCTCTGAACACACTTCTGTAGAAGCAGCTAAAATGCTACAGCTGCATCATTCGCCTGTGTACTTAGACAAACACTGGACAGACAACAGCATGGCAGTGCAAGCAAATTCAGATGCATACCTTCAAGTACACCTACTGCTAGAAATCGCCCATAAAACAACTCCACCATTGGGTTCTTTGGTTTCTCTCCATCCCTGAAAACAGAAAGCATGTTAGTGCAAAATTCAAACACGAAGCTACAAATTTTTATAAAACTATGAACAGAATATTCTGAATTAATTATGGAAATGCTCCCTCTTATTCAGTTACTGTTCACTTAGTTTTGTACCTTCCTCTAATGAAAATAACAATGATTCACATATTTGCAATGATAAGTATATTCTGAGAATTAAGTTTTAGAACTGTTTCATTCTAGAACAGATTTGTTTCATTCTAGGAAAATTTATGTAAATCACATTCAACTCGTGAGTGGTTAAATTGTATGAAATCCTTGTAAAAACTATTTCCTGTAACATATTCCTAGCATATATCTAGAAACAATTATGTTTCAAATGACAGTTTACAGATATTCACTTACAGAAATGATAAGTATTCACTTCTGAGAAGAGAAACAGAAGCAAGGTTTTGATTTAAGCTACAGGATTGAAAAGCAAAACTGCATTTAAATGAAAAAAGTCTAATTGATTACGTACAAAACACATCTCTTTATATACTTTGGACTTAATTCAGCAAGATTTCTAACATGAAATAAGAAGGTGAAAAAAGACAATTTATGGAAAATCAACAGGTATTGGCATACATGGAAAAAACACACTTGTTCTAGAACAAGCTATAGAGTTGGATTTTTTTTCAGCCATACAGTGAGCCATGGATGTTTGATTGTCTGGTTTGCTTTTTCTAATGAAAATGTTCAATATACAAACCTAGCCAAAAAAATCTTACCTCTCTTCTTCAGCTTTAATTTGGAAGGCATCTTCTAGCCAATCTAATAATTTGTGTGTAAACTCACTAACATCTTGCTGTTGAAAAATACAGAAAGATTAGTGTATGTTCACATATGTAACAGAACTCACTGAAGTGTCACCTTACAAGATCAGTACAGCAGTACTGCCCTCCACAAGAGCTCCAAAATCACACTATATCTAAGATTATACTATGATAGGTTTTTCATGAGAGGCTCTTGGAGTGCTCTAAGGCTCTGATGTTCTTCAGCCACTGTTCTGTGATCCTTATGACTTAGGCTAATCTTTCATACCATGTTAGTCCAAAGGCATCTTATGAATCCCATTGTTCAAACCCTTTGGTATCTAACAAATGGTGACTAATATTATTTTCATCAAGTACTAAATTCAGCATGCGGTTGTAATGAAACACCTTAGCCGCATAACCTAATGTGGAAAAAATAAACCATCTGAAGAAACAAAGTGTTTCACAGAGAAGCCAAATACACCCACTGTGATTTAAGCAAGGATCTTGAATGTCAGTATGAGGAACCTCCAAACCCAGTATCTACACAGACAAGTAGCATACAAGGACTGTACCAGCCCTGGATGTACTGTTAGATCAGAAGAATAAAGATCTTTCAAAAACCACAGACTTAGAAGCTAAACTAAACCCTAAAAGCAACAATATGAAATTACTAGTTAGTTTCTAAAGTAAGGAGAAGGTATACTGAATACCATAGTCATGCTGGCTGGAATTTTTTTATTATTTTATTTATTTTAATATAAGTTACTAGAGATCATATGATAATAGAGAAAAAGCTTAAAGACCATGATAATTAGAAGTTTCTCTTCTGTGGACATTTTGAATTTTTTTGCACATTTTAAGTATTTCCTATTGCCAGATGACCATGGGAAAACACACATAAGCTTGAGTGAAAATACATAGAAAATACCTGTTGGGAATCATTTGATTTGAAAGCATCTTTAAGGATTTCAACAGCTCTTG
The DNA here is from genome assembly GCF_000710305.1 of Buceros rhinoceros silvestris. NCBI lineage: Eukaryota > Metazoa > Chordata > Aves > Bucerotiformes > Bucerotidae > Buceros > Buceros rhinoceros. The sequence continues at coordinate 16,221 of NW_010409779.1, forward strand.
ATGGGTCAACATATTTTCTTTTTGAACCAACTAGAAGTGCAAAGAGGTACCTCAATTCACGCATGAAAGGCAGATTCCTATGTTCCTGCATTTGAAGAAGAATTAAAAATATTTAACAAAGTAGTAACAAAAATCTACTTTACAGAAGTGTTACCTAATGAACTGAGAGTATATCCAGCCTATGATCATCATATTGTACTACAGTACTAGTAAAGTACTACAAGTAAGATAACCAGCGTAGTGTTGCATGCCTTTTACTTGTCAGTTTTACAAAATAATGTTGTTTTCTGAGAAGAAAAACACATTTCAGAAACTGAAATCACATCTGGATGTGGCTGTTTGACTTGAAATGGGACCGAATGGACAAGTGAAGTTACACGTAAGATAGTCCAGAGACTCATGAGGCCTTAAGTAACACACTGCAGCAATAGGCACTGATTCTACTGAAACAGGTATTCCTCTACACCTCTAGCAGAATTTCTTGAGCCTACATACTGCCTAGTACCTTTTCAAGCTTATTTTTTTCTGGTGACTAAACTTCTAAGGTGCACGCAAATCAATGTTATTTCTCTTGACAGAAGTAAGAGAAATAGCCTGATCTCCTTTCCACCTGTTTTTTTAAAATACAGTTCATGGGGATATATGGAGTTCTTTCTCTGGTTTCCAGGAGAGAAGCAGAAGAAATACCTTCTGCCTGTATAATGAAAAGCAAGTAAACTGAAACACAAATCCATCACACTATAGATTAAACCACAGGTTACAAACGCTGGGGAGACTGGATATCACTCATACAACTAAGTTGATAGTTGACAAATACTTGTGAAATTAAGATCTGTGTGATATCTACTTGTACTCAGAACAAAGCATCAAAGTCAGCACAGATGTCAGATGCTGATCAAACTGGAATTACTTGATGACAAACTATTTCACATCCTCATCAAATAGCTGACTCAGTTACTCCTATTTCAATTCAATATGCATAAAGCTTTTTGTACATAAAGTCTGTTTTATTTCAGCTTTAAAAACTGCGTGGTGAATTGGAGTAAGTTCCACATAATACCTAAAAAAATTCTTCTAGTCATATAAATATTAAGATCAAAATTTATACCAATGACTTATGGATTAAAAATTTTACATGCCAAATTATTAATAGCATTTGGATTCAATATGTTGATAGGAAAGAACAAAACCACCCCACTATGCAATCAATATTCCCTTAAGTACAACCATGACCCTAGCATTAAACTCTTATTTTCCACCAACTGGAAGAAAACCAGGAAGTCAACCAAGTCTTGAAAATCTGATGGCCTTTACTAGCAAGGAAGTTTTTTCCTAGAGAATCTCAGTCACATACAATACTTAATACTACAATAAAAATAAAACCCAAAACAAAACTAAGTTAAGATAGTTTGAAAGCAAGGAAGAAGATGGAAGTAAACTCCAGGGCTCTTTTTTTGTCAACCAGTAGCCCATATTGCAACTGTCAATCAATTTCCGTCTAGTTGTCTTCACCTTATAAAGAAATAAAAGCATCATATTTGGGGGTATGCATACTTATTTCTTCTATTTGTCTAAGTTCCTCCTAGTGAAGAGATGTTTTTTCCTAAATTCTTCCCAAAATATATTTCAACACTAAGACAACATTTTTCCAACTATAGATAAGACAGGTGAGTACCTCAAATAATAATGTTATTTCATTCTGGAATTTAAGGTAACAAAGGAGAAGATACAAACTAGTGTCAGATATTCTTACTAGTAGGCTTGCAGAAAGAAATGTTTCTGCACAAATCTAGATACTTGCCCGGTGTCACAATATTTCACACAGCTTTAATATTTTGTCTGTCGTGGTCAAAATTTCTAGGAGATAGCACTTTGGAATTACTAAAGGTATTTAGCTGTTAGCGTCAATGCTTGGGTGAGACATTTTTCAGAGAACAGCTTGTTATTATCTATTTCATACTACCTCTTGGATGCCAGATGCCTTTTAAGCCCTGAAAATGAAGGTAAATAACTGAGTACTGAAGGCTATTACTAAAACAAATTATATGACGAATAACGAAATACCAGGCAGACAGACAATCTAAAAACAAACAAAAAAAAATATTTCAGTACAACTCTTTGATCAAGCATGACTTTATCCTGTCTCTCTTACTAAAATACACTGTCCTGTCACCCTCTAGTGACATGTTCCCAATACTACCCATGTTATATTTGCACAACATCTCACCATCTAAGGCAAACATTTTTTTCCTAAAAAAATACCCAAACAAAACCCCCAAAAAAGCCCAACCAAAAAAAAAAAATCCAAACAAAACATCCAAGCCCAGGTGAGAACTTGCTCTTTGAATGGCATAAAGGAGGGCAGAGAACAAATTATACAGTTCTGTCTGAACATTCAACTTCCCTTTTACGGTATGTACCTACAGGTTTAGAAAATGGACACTATCTTCTCTATGTCTGTTTTATTTTGCTTTTGCAATTGCAGCTCTTTTGCCAGTGAACATTCCAGCCATGCCTGAAGTGCCAACTAAGAACACGCCAACAACATGCTCCCTTTTTGAAGTCCCAAAGAAAGGGGCAAAAGGCAATAGCCTAATTTCTGGATATGCAGTGCAGGCCCTTACTAAAAATCAGGGCATGAAGCGCATTCACACTTCATACAGCCACTTCCTCTTCCCATTTCTTTTTACTCTTTCATAATCTAGAAACCAAGGTGTCCCCATGTATCTTTCCTCAGAGGGCATCCACCAAGAAAGAAAAATTGGTCTGTTTTGTCCCTCAGTACAGGACCATTCAGCCACCAGGGTAAGTCAGCTTCTAATTTTACCTTCTGATTTCGGGGCAAGTCTTGTGCATTTGCAGGAGGATTGAAATTCAAAACTAGTCTTCGAAACTCCAGTAGGTTAAATAATGACTGAAATGAAAAAAATTTTAAAAGTTTAAGCACTTCTACAAACATTACAAAATTCTTCCAAATATATCTTAGCGAAATAAACTAAATAGCAAACATGTGCAGTGCTAAGGTTTCATTTCAGAAGCTAGATTATTTCAGTCTAAATTTGCTAAACGTATTTTCACCAGAAGATAATTATTTTTGCCAAGAAAACAGCATAATCAAAAACCCCACTTCTTTACACTTAATCACGTGTAATAAATGGAATGATAATTTTATATAATAGGTAAATTAATTTTTACAAGAATTTTATCAGCTGTATAACTGTCAGTTTTCAAATTAAAATTAAAGCTCATTTAGCCATGTAAAATTCATCTTGTAGCCACTCTGTCAACTACCTCCTCAGTGCAGAGAGTACATCTTTCTATAAGCAACTTAAACCCACTTGAAATTATCTTTTTTGATTCTGTCCACTCCTCTCATTATTACAGGATCTGAATGACATACATTACAGTAAGCAAACTAGGTTATACATCTTTACCAGTAGGGAACTGATAACATCCTCATTTTATGAACAGTAAAACATAAAAATAGGTGTCTTACAGGCACACCTAGAAAGAACCCCACAGTGTAACATAGAGCCTGGATCCAAGAGAGTACAAACGATGATGACTCTGGGTTGCAAAAAATAAAAGTCCAAAGCAATGGCTGAGATCCGAAGTCCTCAGCACTTGTATAGCTGCATCATCGCTTTTCTGTACAGGCAGAAAACACTTTGACTAAAGTTCACTTCACTACCACAGATTAGAATTTTGTTGAAGAAAGGGTAGCAGGAAAAGTCTGAAGTATTTTAAACATGCTCATCAGAAAAACACAGTAGAGATTTGCCCTCATATTCATATCCTTTGGTTTTACAATCTATACTTGACTTTTTGTTTGGGCTTTGGGTTTTTGTTCCCTGATCACATATTAGCTATTTATTTTTGAAAGGCAGAGCTTGCCTACTCCAGCAATAGACTTTGATTCTGCAACTTGTCCTAAAGACTTAAGTCACAAACCACAACATATTTAATGGGATTTCAACCCCACAGTGCCAAGAAAGAGAAACCCAAATTGTGATAAGGTACTCCATTTATTCTAATAATTTAGAACAGACTGGAAGGAAAAAAATGAGTATTTGAAAAGTTGTAATGATCTCGACTCCCCTCTTGAAAGAGCTTGTACCAAGTTAAACCTCTTCCCATATCCCACAGTATACAGCATCTTCAGCGAAATAAAAAGGCTAAAGCTGTCTTTAGTAACATTTTTTAGAGTTAAAAATAATTAAAAGAAAAATTAAAACACCAACTGAGAAAGACCATTTTAACCTTGCTAAATCAATACAGACAGTTGAATAGTCAAGCTTTTTTTCCCCGTTTTGCTGTTCAAAACACAGGTTCTGCTGTTATCCATCCTTGCACAGAGGGGAGATTAAAACAAAGTCCTTTGTTTACTTACTTAAAGCATAGAATATGTTAATATTTAAATCAAGTGTCATTCTAGAAGCTGATACTAATGGAAGTTATGTCTCATGATGTAACAGCATTCCACTGGTGGGCTTTTCATCAAGCAAAACATAGCAATGTCTTACATACAAAATAAACCAGCTGCTCTAATATAAAGTCCAAAGATTGACTTCTCTCCATTACTAATCCAAGTGCCATCTAAGTGCCAAGCAGCTGAGCTGACCGATGTCATAATACGCATACATGAATTAAGTACAGAAAACCATACTACAGTTTAGTCTGGCATTCAGTCCCCAAGTTTTTCATAAAATCTGTACTTCTTTAATCCAGAACTTTAAACTCTGAGCACGTAAGTCCATGTTTTACTAAGCTGAATGAATGTATTTCTGCAAGCTGCTGAGAATGATTAAGAGGATTGTCTGATACGCTCTTTCCTTCTTTGGCTTTGTTCTACTCAAAATTTCTTATGCAAGATACTTGTTATTAAAACTTTTCTCTAGAAATGTTATGCTACGTGTGGTTGTACTAAGATGTAGCAGAACACTCACAGTCCATCTACTGCCAACATCACTAATCATAACCGGACAGTATCATGTTGTAGCTCTTCTATACTGAGCTAAATTGACTTCAAGAAACTTCTATCTTCATATTCAAAGAAAAAAAAAATATAATTTCCCAGTGCAAGGGTAAACAAGTATACAGTAAGTGTGCCTAAGACCAACCAATTTTTGTGTCCAAAGTACCTCACAGAGGAACCTACAGGTCTCTCTGAGGTAAGGTGATTTTAATGAGCTTGCCTAAGTCCTCTTTGCAGCAGACACCTCTCATGGCCAACCACCCAGTGCTTCAGAAAGGGGCTAGGCAAACAATTGCCAATTTGCTAAGCCGTATGTTGACCAGGCTTCCTACACCCAGTGTAGACAATGCTATGGAGCAGAAGCTGCTCTACAGCCACTGAGAGAAACATAGCACAGACTGTCCCTGGCTCCAGGCCAAAGCACTGGCTTTCTGAATGCACTACATGGGGCAGTACTTCATCTCTTACCTATTTGGCTTCAGCTAAGAAAGGCCTCAGGGGTGTCTGTGCAAGAAAACAGACTGGATCTAAAAGATGGATACTTCGCATCTACTGGCCTTGACTAAAAGTGTTTGAAATTTACCAACGTCAAGTATGCAAAACTTACACATGCAAAAAACCCCACAGTATTTAAACCTATTTAAATAATGTATTTAAGACCTATTTAAGTATGTAAACCTACTTTTAAGCTGTTGTCTGGAAATTTGACCAAGCTAAGGCTAGGATAAGTTACATCAATTCAAATTATCATGAAAATCAACAGATTTTTTTAATATCTGCCTCCTATTTCGAGGTTTGAGGGCTGAACAAGATAGTAAAAGAAAATGGGAATAAATAAGAACAACAAAAATCCAGTAGGCAGTTTAGGGTGTTCAAACTAATCATGCTGAATGAAAACAAACATACCATGGCTTTCCCCTGCTATAGGTACTGATAATGTAGACATATTTTCAGAGCGTACTAGGTAGAGACGTAGCTTCTAGACTGTAATATACTTAAAACATTCACTTTTCTGAGTAATATCTACTCACAACATATAGAGTCCAAATGCCATTTCAGAATACAAACTGCCTTGCTTTCACCTGAAATAGCCTGCTTATCCCTTTTCCCCCCCTTACTGTCAAAGACTATCATAAACACAAGAACTTTGGCAGAATTTAGGTTGCCTGAGTACAGGATTAAGTCTTAACATTGAAGAACAGTGATGCTGCATTAATACGGCAAGAATATAAATTAGCGTATTAAATCCATAAAAACTTGGCACACACCACAGATCATTAAAAGCCACCAGACTCCTAAAATAGTAAAGTTACTGACATCAAAAATACTTGAAGAGTAAGAAAACTGTACCTCTGTGTCTAGATAAAAAAATGACCTATCAGGCTGCTGCACAAAGCTTTAGACAGGTTTTGTGATGTATTCTTGCAAGTTCTGTAAGCACAAGGCACTAAATACAGCTGATTCACTGACTGACATACGAAAACCTTTTATTTTCTTTGACTAGCAATTTGCTATTTGTTTCCACCACTGAGAACAAAAAAAACCAAAAACGTTTGCACAGACACTGAGGAATTTTTAATATTGGTCACAGTCACCTTTATACAAGTTTCCACAAACCCCCTAACTTCGTAATACTAGGAATACAGCCATCTTCCCAATTGATTTGCAAAAGTTAAGCTTGGAAGGAAGAAAGGACTTCCAAACTCTTCTGTGAAACACACATTAAAGCAATTCAGATTACTAATTCTAAACCAGTCAGCAAGATGCCAAAAACATTCTCATTTGGCAGAAAATCATCTGTGAATGAATACATTTAATCAGTGCTGTAATGGCTGCAGTAAACCTAAACTTCTCCTCAAGCGATAAGCAAGAAAATAAATAAATAAATAGTGGTTGTGAATGAAGCTTAGCCAACAAAACAGAATATACCTGCTGGCACACAGCTGGGCCATCACTGGCACATTGCAAAATGTGGTTCAGGTTTGTCTTAGAGCAGTCCAAAGAAAAGCCATACAATTTCCATTCTTGTGACAGGCCAGTTTGAGGCTTCTTTTTACCAAAGTGAAGGGGATTAACAACAGGCAAGGATGCCACGACTAGTCTAGGTGTGCATAGCAATACCTACATGTCAGCAGCAAACACTGCCTACGAATTTCTCCGGATTAGAGCCAAGGCTTTCTATTTGATAGAAGAAAAATACTAAGACTAGCTTCAATTTTGTCAAAGACTAAAGAAGGACTACATTTGGCTGATAACCAAAACCCAAATGTATCTTATTAGTACAGCTTGAAAAGCAACTCTTCAGCAGGGGGAAAGAGAACTATGCATTCCTACAGAGCTCCTAAATTAATTCCTTCAAGTACTGGCATTTAGCTAAAACACGATCTTGTGTAAGTTGAAAGCTTATATATGCATTAACACATCATGACACCCATTTGCCTCATTTAGTCATCTGGAGCCTTTTATGCATTTCCAGTTTTATATTTATTCAAATTTTAAAGCCACAAAGCAGAGCTACCTTAATTTTGTGTAGCAAGCAGAGAGCAATCTTAAAGAATGAATACATTATTATCGTTCTAAAAATAAAAAGCAAAAATAGAGCTCTGCCCATGTCATTAAGTGTATGATTTGGAACAGTTTGGCTCTGCCAACATGACAAATTAGACATGTTCTCACTTCACTTTATAAACAGTTTTGCTGGTTTACTGTATACAGGGGGCGAGTTTTAGTGGGGTAGATTTGTCATTATTAGGGTTAACTTTTTATTCAAGCCAATAATCTAAATCAAAAAAACCAGACAACTCTATGGAGTTGTCTCACTTGCACGCATTACCATGCATTCCTTCCAATAACATTAAGAATTTTAAATTTACTAGTTATCAATATTTTAAGTGTTAAGGGTTCAAATAAAAATACTGTGGCTTATTAGTGACTTAACACTCCTGCATGCCTCAGTTTGAGTATTAGCAGCCAGCAAAGCTCCACACTGCTAAAACATAAGCAACTTCACTGGCAAAGAAGTCCAGTTCTCTCCAACTTTCAAGTCTTTTGGACTCTACGCTACTCATCTGGGAGAATCACTTCTCCCTCCTCTTTAAGCCCTTCCCCATTTTTTTTCTATTTATTGATCTATTTTACTATTCTACCTTCTGGTTCATATTCCTGAACCTACTTTTCTGACCACAAAGTCCAGGAAGTAGCTGTTTGTTGCCACTGCACTGGCTGCTCTGCTCCTGCGCTACACTCCTTTCCACCCAGCACCTCCTTACAACTCGCACTGGGGCTGCCTGTATGCATGTCTTATTCGTATGAATGGTAAAACCTATTCTCATAATAGAGACTAACGACAGGCATTAAATGTGGTCATCAGGCCTGTATTTGAGCCTATGTATGCATTGCAGAGCAGTAAAAATCAGCAAGCATAAATACAACAATTTTTCCTGTAATGCTTAAACTAAAAGGAAACTGACATGTATATGCAAATTAGTTTAAACACATTTTACTTAAAATTTAAAGAATATTTATGATAACAAGACTGTAAATAATTTTAAATATATTTTCTCTGTGTTTTGCCTTCCACCTCCAAGAGAAAAAAAAAAAAAAAAGGACTATGAGGAAGGTACTCATTACATATTCCTGATATTGCTTCTTTCTCTGCACTGAGAATGCGGCACAATCAAAAGCTTTCCTGAACATCCTTGCATTCTTTAGAAAAGAGCACGTAAGGAAAAGGGAACAGAGGGAAACAGCTTCAAATCTGGGACTTGAGCAGGTTTCTGTTCAAACTTTGTCATAAAGTACAGGACAAAGAGTTTTTTCTCTCTTGCTCTCTGAAACAAAACTCGTACAGATACGACACTATCTCATGGCCGAACTTCAGCAGAACAACCCCACACGAGGAGTAGTAGCATCGACAAAACATGTAGCATTTTCAAAGTCACAGTGACATTCAGTCCCAGATCTTAAAAGCTTTTGAAAATATCTCAAAAAGGACATTTATAAATAGTTTTATAAATTTATTTATAAACAGTCAACCAATCAGCATTCCAAGTTGCTGAAAACCACAGTACAAAATGCAGTTTTAAGTGGCCATGTTTTGCTGTTTCATAAGGCTGAGGTGTAACATGGAATAGGATGGAACACAGCTTTCAAACTGCTTGATCTAGAAAGTCAAACTAATTTAAGACCTCCAGTAGACTTGGGTTAAGTCAACGTTTTAAACAAACAGCTCACCATGGTATTACCAGCCTGCATTTAGAGAACATTTACTTGTTTATAGCAACAAACTCAGAACATTACTCCAATTCAGAAGACACATAAGTATGATATGTGCCCAGAAGAATTCACTTTATACTTGTGTCTTGGCACATAGTAAAAAGTGCCATTCAACTACTCCTCTATTACATGTTCAAAGCAAGAGAAAGAAAATGTTAGGATATAAACCAGCCAACATTTCCTTACACGGTTACAGTTTTCAGCTTCTTGCCTAAATGCACAACCGGTCTGTGATATAACTTTAAACAACACCCATAAACGATGCAACAGCTTTATGCCCTTCTAAACCTAGGAACTGCACATAGGATCACAACCCAACACTTACTCTGTACCCTGTATTTTAATTAAATGACAACTACTTATGAGTCAAAGCTAAAGCCATCCATTAAAGCTTCCCAAACCTTCACAACAGAACTAAATATAAGGTGAGAGTTTGAAAAAAATCACACAAGCAACCTGAGGGAACTGGAGACCAGAGAGAAGAACAAAAAAAGCAAGAACAGGAGTATCCTGTATGCAAATATCACAGGACAACTGAACTTGGAAGTGACAGGTCAATCCTCACTCTGCAGGGGACAGAGGGAGTTATGGACAGAAGGAAAGCAAGAAACTAGATTTCAACATCATTATTCGTGAAACTCTACACAGTGGTTTACACCATATTCCTACCCCCAGCCCTGCCCCAAGCTGTTCCACAGAGAAAACAGCAGAAAGAAAGTATTTCATCAATGACCACTTTAACTCAAACACGGACTGTGCACTCGGTGTACTTAGGCATGCAACCTTCCATCGCATACCCAGGCAAGCAAGGGGGTTGTGTACAATGAACACGTATCCAACTCTTATATCATACTAGGCATACTATGCACTACCACATCATCCCTCACCATCCTTTCCATTCAACATGACAAACAGGAAAAACAGAATAATGCAAAAGTTAGATACTTGTCGTAGGCCACTTCAAAGATGCTAATGAACAAACTGAGCCACCAACTGGGAAGAAAATCTTACTTGATTCTCACACATCAAGCTGGCTCATCTCTTCCCAGAAGCAGAAGCTTAGGATCAAATGAGATCCTAATCCCAAATATACTGATATCAGGAAACTGAGAGGCCTGCTCCTAAACACAATGCAACAGAGTAAAATGCCAAAAGTGGTATTACGGATCCTGAAAATAAAAGTTAAAAAGCATCCATGGGGATTTATGCTTGTCATTTTTGTAGCTTGTTTATTCTTTGTTCTGCAAGGTATATACGGTCTTGGGGAAGAAAAAAAAAAGTCACATTTTTGAATGACTAACCAGACTCTGATAGACTCTTAGAGAAAAGAGTGTGGAGATGCCAAACTCCAGCTGTCCTGCTGGAATAACTCATTTGGTGAAGGGAGGAGCTACAATGAAGACAGGTGCTTGGGAAGTCATGAGACAGCAGAAAACACTGCATGTAGTACCTTAGGTATGGGACCTGGGAGAGAGGGGAAACAGAGCAGCATTTACAGTTCAATTTTCACATGACTCCCCATACACTTTCTTCTCTCTATCAGAAATCTGTCTTAGCACACTGAGTGGACAACATTCACTAAACAACCAACTACTCGGCAGCTCCCACAACACCTTTTTTAAGGAGCAAGTACTCACAGGGCATTACTTCTCGCACATGACTGAAAGCGTACATGGAACTCCAGAAGATCAAGTTAGTCTTATGCAATGTCTTAAAGCAAAACACCTGGGAGACAACCTGCACAGGCAGCAAGCCTGCAGACACAACTCCAATAGTACATCTGTGTCTTATGAGTAACCTTCTCTGCCTGCAAACACATACCTTGTGCTCAGCATGACAAAAAGGAGCTGCTTCACAGGCTCAATAAATGTATTACTTATAAGCCATTTTCAGACTATAAACTCCTAAAACCAAGCAAAATTGTTAAGTTACCTTTGTACAAGGGAGCCACTGAACTCTACTGCAAAAAAAGGAAGTAAAGACATGGAGTAGTATATTTGGGTTTTGCCTCTTTAAAGAACTTGATATCTTAAGTTCTATTTCAAGAGCAGACATACGCAGTTACAATGAGAATTTAAAAAAACCACACACAAACAACCTCAAGATTTAGGGATTCTTCTATAAAGTAGTCTAATAATCAGTAGCAAAAGCATGTATGGGTGAACTGTTAAAAATGTAAGTTTAGTACAAGTTCAAGAGGAAGTGTAAAAATTATTAAAGGACTTGATTCATTTATTGGCAAGTAAGCAAAAAGGAAACATGCCTTAATATAAAATTCTTACATTTTCTTTTTATGTTTTATACTCAGTTTTCTATTCAAGTTATTATCAAGTCAAAAGTCTTCAACAGCAGGATAGATTTTTAGAAGTCAAATTGTGAAAAAAATATGACTGTTCATTCTAATAATGCTGAATGTAACTGGTGAAAGGAAAACTTTTGTTTTGGAGCTGTTTGAAGACAGACTCCCCTCTTCCCCATGACGACACACATGCATATTTCTCCAATGCACAAATAAATACAGATTAAAATGCAGTACTTCTAGCAATGCTTGAATCTAATTAAGGTTTGCTGCTGCTCACTGCAAACATATCTTAAGGAATTTCATGCTCTTAATGCAAATACACCAAACCATTAATGATTGTGTTTGACTAAGTTAGCTAACCAGTGGCTATAAAAAACAACATATATTGCATAAGGAAACTGTCAAAATGTCAAAAGCTTTTTTTTTGCCCCTTAACAGGCTCCCTTATGCAATATATGTTGTTTAAGGAAACTGGCTAACCAGTGGCTATAAAAAACAACATATATTGCATAAGGAAACTGTCAAAATGTCAAAAGCTTTTTTTTTGCCCCTTAACAGGCTCCCCTTAAATAGAACAAAAAAGATTTTTCTTTCTTTGCAATTTAGTTTTAGATTATATTACACAATATATCATTGTGACTGACAGTAGTTAACATTTAGATATTGTTGACCTATGGGATGTGTCAGGTTTCAAAAGATTCCTAAAGAAAGCTTGAAAATACTTCTACATAGTCAATGCAACCCAAGGAGTCAATCTGCCCTGTGGATAAATAAATAAGGTATTACCTAATGCTCTAAATTAACATGCATTAAATTTCCTGGGATGCTTGTTTGAAATACAAGTCTTCCTGGCTGGCAGACAATAATAACCTAAATTTTCAACCAACATCTTTCAATGGCTTACTTGAATTACATTCTATAGATCTAAATTATCTTTTTGGATCAATTTGGATCATTATAATTTCAAATGCCAGTTTTCCACATAATATGGGTGGTGCCGTAAGAACTAGCTAGCCCTCTTTATAATCCATTTTCAAGGTATAAAGTTGCATGTTGGGTATAAATAACATGAGATCATAGGTCTAGGCTAGATTTTTATATTCCCTAGCCTCTGCTCTTATCTCTGTGGTTAACAAATCAAAATTTAAGTTTCCTTGGAAACATTTATTTAAACACTTGCAGTTTTCTATGTATAAATATTTCTTTGACAGAAATGCACATACACATAAAATCAGTCATCTCAAGATTTGGGAATACTATGGAATGTAGAATCTAATTATACAACAGAAGAGATAAAACATCACGACATATTAGCTCCACAAAGAGCTGTACGGAAGTAAAATGTTTCTCTATATTAGCTGTATTGTCTGTAACAAGACAAAGTTTTTGCTATTGAAAAAAACCTATGCATGTGAAGGAATAAGGAGAGAAGCACAGCTGAGCAAGGGAAACATCAAAAGATCTCAGAAAAACAGAAAATTCAAACACCTGATAAATTACTAGATGCTGAAAGGAAAGAGGTCTTTGAACATAAAAAACTTTGGTTGGATGGGATCTGGAAGAACAAAAAAGAAGTCTCTGTTTCATTATCTACAGCGTTACCCAAGTATTATCTGCAGATTGAGTGAATCTTACTCACAAAAAAAAACCCACCACAAACTGAAAAAAAAACAAAACACCCAACACCAGTAAGTCAAAAGGACCACAGATAAGAGCAATCCAATTTATGCAGTCTACTGGGATTTCAGAGTAATTTCTGAAGAACTCATACAACAAAAGCTTTTAACCAATCAGCGGTGACATAAGATGGAAAGTCCATGCACAGACAAATAGGCAATCAAGAAGGAAAAGAGGGCAGGAGCAAACCATCTGTTCCAGCCTGAGGGAGTTTACCACAAATTCACGAAGTTCATGCTGGAGTCTGTGCTCGTAAGCAAAATTCAGAAAGGATCTAAAAAAGAGATCAAGTGGCAAGATGACCAAGTCTGCTCAGTACAGAGATACGCAATGTTGTAAAAACAAGATCTGGCAAAGATGAAATGACAGGAGGATCATATGGAACTGAGTGACTGTGGAGTAAGAAAGCCAAAATCAACACAGATAACCACAGAGTGATGTACACAGTGGAAAGTAACCCTAACATTTACAGAAAATTATGGATACCAACCTAACTAGTATTATTCAAGACTTCGAATTATGACAGATAGTTCCATGAAAGTATCAGTTCACATGAAGCAGTTAAAACCAACATAAAATAATTAAGAAAGGAAGACAGAATGAAACAGAAAACACTACTCTAGAATCACAGGATAATTCAGCTCAGAAGGGACTGACGGAAGTCTGTGTTTGAACCCCCTGCTCAAAGCAGGAGGTCACCTGTGAGATCAGACTGAGCTGCTCAGGGATTTTCCAGGCATGTCTTAAAAGCTTTTAAGGTTCAACAGAGCCTGCACAGCCTCTCCGGGCAACCTCTGCTGCCCCACTGCCTACCTGTCCTCATGAGGAAAAATGCTTCTTATATCCAGGCTCAATCTCTCTTATCTCAACTTATTCCCATTGCCTCTCATTCTCCCAGCATGCACTGCTGTGAAAAGCCTGGCTCCATCTTCACAATAGTCAGCTAATGCTGACCATCCCATAGCTTCCCAGGCTGAATTTTTGGCCAGTCTGCAGTTAATCAGAAACCTCTTTGATTCTCCACAACCTTTTTAAAATAACAGAACCTTGCTAAGACTTTCCACCATTGTCTCAGCACCCCTGGATGCAGCTCAGTGGGTCTTGTGGACTTACATGTGCAAAGTTTCCTCAAGAAATCTGTCTCAATCCTTAACAACTGCTCAGGGTTCTGGGATACCTCATCAGTGAAGATTGAAGCAAAGCAAGGTACTGAGTACCTGTCAACGGGTCGCAGGACCGAGGTAAAACAACTCCTTGAATTCCTTTAACAGACCCCTTTTGTCTCGTTGGAGACAGAAGGGGTTTAAAGGGAAAGGAAGAAATTCACACCTCGGTCTGCGTTCGGAAAAGCTGAAACAAACTTTTAATAAACAATAAATCCACACGACTATACTCTGTTATATATATGTATATAGTTACAAACCAAAAGGGAAAGGAAAAAGAAAAAGAAAAGTAGTGAATGTTTACACAAACTGTTCTTTTCTCAAGGCCAGTTCACAGGCAGCTGGTTCTGGGCAGGCAGCCCAGTGACGAGACAAGAGCGCAACAACCTTGGTTCGCTCCAGCCCAGTTGGATTCCTCTCACACTGGAAAGCGGGGGGCGGTGTGGCTGGTGCCGGTGGGCAGCCGATTTCAAGCAGAGGGAAAGAAAAACCTCTCGGCACGACACAGGGTTCAGGGAGTTCAAATATCCTCACCCGATTTCCAGGCAGGATGGCAAACCAGTTGAGACAATTCGGAGCCTGTGCTCTGCAGCAGGCGATCTGGGGACTAGGCCCAAGGTGTGGTCCTCAGGTCTGGTTCCGGTCTAGTCCCTCGGCAGAGCAGGTTCGTGGGAGTACTCGGCTCCCTGCGTGCCGCTGCCCGGCAGCTCACAGAGCGATCCGGGGCGAGGGGATGCAGCCCCTCACCTTTCGGCTGGTGGGGCCTGGCAGGCCTGGAGTCGGCAGCAGCAACCTG